>NW_010206405.1:43262-89255 GCF_000695765.1 Mesitornis unicolor | reverse complement strand
CAGCAGGGGTGCAGGGAGTCCTATGCATCTGTGCTCTAGATGCTGCTCATTGTTTTCATTAACATTTTCACTGGAGACCGGAATGGAGAGTATGCTAATCAAATTCATATGCAACACAAAGCTGGAAGCAATCGCCAATGCATTGGAGAATAGGATTAGCCCAGAGTCCAACTATGATGAATTCAAGAAGTGAGCTGAAATCAATAAGCTGAGATTCAATAAGCACAAATGTAAAGTAGTTCACATAGGAAGGCATAATTAAATGCACAAATAGAAAATGGAGCTGTCTGTAGGCAGCTAATATGGAGGGAGAGACAAAGAGGTTTTGCTCCTTAAACCAAATCTAGGAAGACAAGGAATCATTTTTATTCCTGGTAGTGAACAGCCAATAGCTCCAAAAATTAGCTTCATGCTCAGATCCAGCTTTTAGCTCCACATGAGCTTGTCACTGACGATGCATAATTAAAGGTGGAAAAAAAAATCAAACCCAAAAGCACTAGCTCAGCCTTTTCTGTTCTGCACCAAAGAAGAGGCTAGCTCTTAGGTAAAGGAATTGCAAGATTTTGTTTTTCTTCTCTGCAGTTATCTGTGATCACTTTAAATTTCCCTTTGCCTTTGCATTCTCCACACCTGATATAGACCATCAGAGATGCAGGTTTGCGAAACTGAGCTGACATCTCTTTTTCCACGGACAGCTCAGGTGACAGGTGTCTTAACCTGTCCTGCATAGCAACTATTTGCTATTTTTTTGTTTTATGTCAAGCAGTACCACATGTTTTGTTATAATTAGTGATTTCTACACCCAAGTTTCTGTGCTGACGAGAGTGGTTGTCAGTCAGGAGAGGTGTATGTTGGCTGCAGTGATTAAAGCTGGAGTCTCAGTGTCCTGAACTGAAATATAGTAGGAGACCTGTGTACTACCCTTGCAAATTGTGATAGGAAAGGATTGCATGGGTCAGTACTCTCTGGAGAGAACATGTGAGTGAGGAAGGGATTAAGTAAATTCAGTGCTTCACTTCAGGCAGGGTAGTGATGGAAAACATAATGAGAATACCAGTCCATGGCTCCCCTGCTGAGGTTTGGGGTACATTGACAGATTGTCTGGTGATCGTTTGCCTGGCCCTTGCTCACGGTGTGCCTGTCTTGAGCCCACTCTGTCACCATCTGTCAGACACAGGTCTCACCAGAAATTCTCTTTTCTTTGCAGGAAAAATAGCTGCACTGTTATCTGAAGAGAAGTTTGGGCTTTTTCAGCAGTATAGTGAACTCCTTCCTCTGTTACCATGACTGGGCTATCTGAGTCAAACCCAAACCTAGGGCTTATTCTCTGAAGGAGTCTTTTTCCCTTTCTAAGTGCTAATCAGGAGCAAGCAAAGTGACGATTCATCAGGTGCTGCTGTCCATGGAAAGAACTACCTAGAGAAAATCAAGGGGTTGCCTAATGTATCCATACCAAAGGTCAAAAGCTTCATTCATTGAAACCAGAATCTGTGATCTTTTGAAAACCATTAATGCCCATGTTCCCCTATTAAATCCAGTCAGGTTTTTACACTGAGTGCACTCTCCTCGGGCTAAGAGCTGATTTCATTTTCTAGTCTCCTGATCCTTCCCCTATTGATCTTGGACTAGAGATTTTCTTTTAGAAAGTTTGCTTACTTCAAGGAATCACAGGCCTGAGCTCTTGAAAGGGCTTCTTGAGAGGCAAAAACAAAACTACACTTTATTTGTGTGCTTGAGGCTGTTAAAGAAGAATATTTTTCTCTGTGAGGCCATGAGAGCAGCTTTAAGTCAAGTGATAGTTAAGAGACAAGGTGGACCTGTCACTGTGCTCCATGCATTAAGTGATTCCAGGGTTTCTGGCAGGGGGAGGACAAATTTCCCTTTACAGGTGTCAGATACTGTGGGTCACCTTGACCTGAAATCTTGGGTTCAGAATTTGTCTCAACAGAAATGTCTTTGTGACAGAATTGCTCCTGCTGAGGGCTCTTGCCACATCAAGAGAGATTTTTGACTAGTCAAAATTGGCATTGCCTGTGTGGATAGGATGACACCATGCTTTAATCATGTCTCACATCTCTGGGGTTTTTCTGTCTCTCATCAACACCCCCAGCTTAACCCCAGCAGTAATCAAATTGAGAAATGGTAGCAAGTTGTACTGGGATGCTGTGTTCCTTTTTCCCCTATAAAATCTCATCCATGGTGTTTTTAAAGCTAAATTTTAGGAGTGACTTGTCTAGGATGATCCTTTATTAATTTAGTACCTGTTTCATGCAGCTGGCAGAGTATTAGGGAATAGGAAAAAAACTCTAGAGTGCATTTATCTCCAGCCATATCCTTCCCATGTAATAGCCTTGAGAGCACATTATAAAGTAGCAAAATTCAGGGCAGTCCTGAGGTGGTGCTCAGTTCTGGCGTACGATGGAGTTGGCATGTAACCACTTCCAAATCAGGAACAACAAACAATTGCTCTGGGCTTCTTTCCGTATCCAACATTTCCTGTGAGTGGCTGGGGACGTTGTTGTACTGCTCAGGCGGCAGCCACAATATGAATTCAGGTTCAGGATGCATCAAACAAATTGAACCAATGCAGCAAATAATGTACAGAAAACATGTTATTTTGTAATGATGAACACTGCTCCCTTAGGACTGCAGGCTGTGAGAAGGAGGCATGGAACACACTCATTGACAAGAATAATTTTGGCATAACTGACTTGATTAAAACCTGGTGTGATAAAGCACTTGATTATAATGTTTTAAATGTGACTATGGCCATTAAGGAACGAGAGAATGAGTAACAGAGTTGAAATGGTACTCTGCATAATGCTGCTCTTAGCCTTTTACAGTTATTAGTAAGTCAAACCTGTAGGGTCATGCGTAGAAACAGCCAAGTGCTGAAGCCAGGAGACCAACCTGTGAGAATACATCCATAGAAATAAACTAAAAGTGTTCAGCATTGCTCCTGTGTATTGAGGACAGCCGGCCCAGAATAACCATTCCCATGCTGGTAAATGCTCTCACCATTTAAACCGGTGGGGCTGGAACCAGCCTGAGAGTTGAGGCTGGCCACAGGAAGGTTCTGCTTCCCAAAGTGTGCCTGAGAGTTGTGAGGGTGCTTAGAGAGCTGTGCTGGGGCCATGCTAGCTGTTTAACTGTACAACTGATTGTTTTTCCATTCCCAGGACCACCTCCAGGAACTGTTTAACTTACAAATATAGATGCACCCTGATAGCCCACCCAATCATAGTGGAAAACAGTGTTACTCCCCTACATACCTATCTGAATGCATGCAAAGCTATTAGGGTGCTACAAAGGATATCAGTGTTGAACATTGGCTGAAAGTCTTACACAATCTTCATTATCATTTCTAAAAAAAGCCCAGATTATATATTTTAACTAAATATAAGGCAATTGACAAAGGCAGACACAGACAAAGAGATGAGCAGGTGAAAAGAAAGAGAGGTAGTATTATATTATGGCTCAGCCTGAGAGACAGAGGTGCCTGAGCACCTGAAACCTTGCTGTCTTCATTATTCCTTTGTGAGCATTGCAGTTTTAGTACAGAGAGAGTTTTAAGGAGGACAATGAAGCAGCTTTGCAAAAGTTTAGCAGAGAAAGCTCAAAGATACTGCTGAAAACATTTCAAACCTGATGGTGTCTGACAACACTGTCCATCAGACACGAGAGCTAACCTTTCAGTAGGGATTCAGAGGTGATGCTTGGAGGAGGGTAAGCTATAAATTCTTGACAGTGAAGACAAACAGCTTGTGTTTCATGAAGTAGAAGACGGGAAGCCAAAAGAAACATCTAGAGAAAGGTGCAACATACTCCCAATAACAAGAAGAGAATGTGACCTTTGTCTTTCTGCACTGATTTGAGCCGGGCAAGTTTGCAGTGTTAAGGCCAGGAAAAGGATGTCATAGTAATGAAAGGGTAGGCTGATGTGAGCCTGGGCAACCATTTCAGCTGCAGTGAAAATGGATCAGAAATTCATGCCCTAGACATGCTTTCTAGCAAAAGTCTTTGAGATTTATACAAAGCCTAAGTGTGAGGACCCAGAAAGAGGTCTGAATGGAAGATAATGAATGGGTTATAGGTCAGGGGGATGGCTGGCCAGGCCAATGGTATAGTCTACAGTGATGGGAAAAACATTTCAGTGTTTCAGAGACAGGCTTTCTTTTTGCCCATGTTGAACCATCGCTACCAGTTTCAAGCTCAGCAATGCATTCATTTGCATGTCTTGTGACGAAGTGTGAAAAAACTTGCATCATGTTCATGTAAAGCCAGCTTCTTCCTAGATGTTCCATATGGGGCATTTCCAAGGTGTGAAGGGAAGTTACTGGAGTGCTTTCAAGGTGGGAAGGGAAGTTAGTGGAGTGCACTGAAGTCCCAAATGTACAAAAATTTTTAGGAGCCTGTTGCGGGTGGTTTAGGCTGGTTACATGGTAACTGTTCCTCCATGGAGGAGGATAGTGAGGTATTTTTCAGTTTATTAATAACTGTGATGGATGTTAAGCAATGCTTACTGAAGGTAGACATTTGAAATCTATAGGCCCTGGCAGCTTGCACAAAAGAATTCACAAGAGTTGATTGAGATTATCTCCAGCTCACACATCTTTACTTTAAATCTTGGAGGGAGAAGTATTAGAATGTTAATGTTGTGCTGGATTCAAAACAAAACAACCAGAATGCCTGGAGTGACAGTAGGGCAGTTATTTTGACGTTGTTCCAGAATAAAGAATTAAAATGGTTATATAGAATCCAGCAGCTAAAGAATAAGACGGTAAGAATGTCATTAGCACTAGTCAACACAGATTTAAGGAAAATAGGCTTTTTCAAACAAATCTGCTTTTTTCTGTGGAATTACAAGTCTGGTTCATAAAGATGACTTCATATTTGGACTTTTGTAGCATGATATAATACCTCATGGCATTCTTATAAAATGTTAACACTATGCAATACCAATAAAGCAGAGATTAAATGAGTTGAGAGAAAGCTAAATGATAGATCTCAAAAAGCACTTATCAATGGGGAATTATCATCAAATGGGAGCATTCTAGACTGGCTTCTGAGAAATAAGTACAAAGCCCTATTTTATTAAGCATTTTCATCGATGATCTAGGAATAAGTATGCTGATAAAAAAGGTAGATGACAGAAAGAATAGTAGAAGGATACAAAAATTAATGACGGTAAAAATCTTATGCATGGATTGCTGAGAAAGGCTGCATCCCTTTGTACAAAGAGTGTGCTTACATGTTGCAGTATTGTGTGCAGAACAAGAGTCTTCAACGTGACTTTGATGTTTGGAGAAAATGACTTGCAGTGAGACTTCAAGATCAGTCTAATTTATATGAAAAGGTTGAGGAGGGACTTGATTACAGAGCATAAGTATCTTCATTAAAAAAAAAATAAAATAAGGATGCTACAAAATGTTTTAATCTAGTGGGGAAAGGCATAGCAAGGACCAAGACATGGAAATTGATGTCAGACAAATTCAAATTAGGCCCAACCTTTCAACAGTGAAGGTGATCAAACACTGGAACAAATTCCCTTAGGACATGCTAACTCTTCATCACCTCCAAATCAAGACTGGATACCTTGCTAAAAAAAAAGGATGTATTAGCCAGGGAGAAGTCACTGAGCTGAGTACAAGGATATCTGCGTGAAAATTAAAGCCCTGTGACATATAGAAGACCAGGAGGGATTGTTTAAACCTCTATTCTGACCTTAAAGCATGTGAGTCTACTGAACCTGGTCTCTCTTGGAAATGCTTTGCTTATTATTCCTTGCATTTCTCTTCTGCCATCATATTTCTATCATAGAACTGTATTGCACCGACACTCTTACCTATGGCAAGCAAAGAGAGAGGCAAAGAATGCCGTTAGATGGATCTGAAATTTCTTCATATCTGTCTTCCTCTGTCTCCCTGCTGTCCTTCTTACTCCTTTTCATGAATGCTGATTGAGAAAAGAACAAGAACTAAACAAACAAAAAAAGGTGACATTTCAGCAACTGGGAGCAGAACCATTTTGAGAAGGAATTTGTTTACTCTGACACATTGGTCACTATTACCAGAAAAGCAAGAGATTTGTTCTGTGGGTGATAATCTTTGCTGCTGAGAAGAGAGTCTCTAATTGAAGAGGAAAAAGTAAGTGATAGATCACGTGAGGTACATCAAGCTAGCATACATCTTCCAATCCTTTAGTCAAGGCTTGGCAAGTTGTGCTTGAGCTTCTGGTGAGCTCAAACAAGCATGTTTAAGACTTAAAAGGAACTAGAAGCTAAAGTTCATGTGTCTTGTTCTCACTAAACTTTCAAGTATGTGAGCTAGCATATATTAACATTACACTTAAAAAGCCTAAGTGTAGTAAGTTCTGTGTAGGCTGAGTACCAAAGGGCATGCTTCTATGCATAAACGTGAAGCCAGCTGCAAAATGAGTGATACTGAACCAAGTTTTGGAGGCTGAGGACAGGAAATCAGATCAGGACATGTACCTCTCCTCCCGGCATTGTTGTACAGCTTATCATTTCTTCAGGACTTGAGAGCCTCTCTCAAAATGTGAACCCACTTAAAAATTCAAAGGTCTAATTCTCATTCCTTGTACCATTAAGACAGTGCCATCAGTGAGAAGGCAGCATAGTTGGACCACTGGAATCTGTCAACTTAGCATAAGCCTCTGTGCAAACAGAAGGCTAGGGCTGTAGTTCAAAGATGATAGTCGAACAAGATTTGCAAGTCAGAGGCTTGAAATCCCACAAAGGAAAGATCAAACAGCCTCTTTCTTTTAACAAGCATTTCATTTCTTTAGGGGACTGGACAGTTTTCATCCAGAAAATAAATGCAGAAATTTCATGCAGAAATTAAATGCCATCATTGATACATATAACTAAATGTTATCCCTGACACACACATTGTCGACTGCCAGCTCATCAGCATATCTGGGAATCCATAGAGATGGTCCCTAACTAGCTGGATTCAGAGCTGTTGTCAGCAGAGATCACACTTGCACCCTGTCTCTGAAGGAGACACCCCGATTTTTATGGATAATTTTAGAAGTGGCTCCAAGCCTGCGTGTTATCTCTTTAACAGCCCAGACTACAAACTTGGGCCCACGCACCTCTGAACTCCTATCATATTTGAATTTTGAATCCCCTTTCTGTGGCATCAATCCATTTCCAATGCCAATTTTAAAAAGCAACAGCAACCCTCCCCCCACCCCCTTCCCCAGCCTTTTCAAAACTCGAGCAGGCTGGAGAATGATAATTCTGTATCATGACAACTTCCAAGGTTCTGAATTTTGTTTTTGATCCATATTGGATTACACCCAAAACTTTTCAAGCATTTTAATGAAGCACAATTGTGTTAAAATGTCTGCTCTGCTTTTGGAATGAAAATGTTAAGTGTTTTGATTTGGGTCTCTGTCACCCCTTGGAAGTGCTCAGATAGTCTGCCCTAGACTTGAAATGTTTTGGCTTCCACTAAACATCACATTTTGACCAGAAAATATTTAGTTGAACATGTTCCACAAACTACTTGAAATTCTTCTGCTATAGTAGTAGAGCTTGCAACATGTCTCACTTTTAAATAAATGATATTTATTGCAACCTCCACATTACGTTGAAACAAGCAAGCAAGTAGAAACTGAGCGTGGCTTCTGCCACTGCTGTTCACCCGACAGTGGATGACCATGGGGTGCTGCTGCTGTAGATGTGATGACCAAAGTAATCCCTTGCCCAGCCATGATGGGCCTGTTTGGCTACATGCATGCATTGCTGATTGGGTGTTGTAGCTTTTGTGCACGGAAGCTTTGGCTGCACACATCCTGAGCATTTTGATAGCCATTGGTCTTTCACACTGTGCCAGATACAACAGTCAGCTTCTTCCAGATCATTTGAAAATGCTGCTTGCTAAATAATTAGCAGCTGCTATACTCAGAAATAGGAGAGGAAATGTTTGGCTCCTCTAAGATCCTAAAATTTGAGCACTGATACCACAGTGTTCGAGGTAGGGGAAGTGTGTACAGTTGTAGAGAAATGGACAGAAGACAGACTTTCAAGAAAAAGACCTAACATTGTAACATAGCTTTCTCACAAGTAAGGTAAAAGATCTGTCAGATGCCTGAGGACATCTCATATAAGATTTAACATGCCCTAGGTGTCTGTTTTGAAACCCTTGCTGGTTTTGGTAGCTGTATCATACAGTTTCTTCCATAACTGTATTCAACTTCAGCTTAAAACCAATTTTAGTTTTTTAGTCCAGATTTCTCATTTTGGAAGACTGTATCCCAGAGGCGGAGGCATCCCAAAATTACACAATGTTTAATCAATCCCAAGATGATTCATGGCAATGTCTTTAGTATAATTTCCAACCGTTCTTAAAGGCTTCCTGTGTTCGATCTGCTCCGTTGACCCATGGTTGATGTCATTACAGAGTGGAAGGTGGTAAGGGGAGCTGAACCCCTGCACACTTGGGATGACAGCAGAGGTGTAGCACGTTGGATAAATGTGTACCTCATCCCTCTGTTGTGGCTGGTGTGCAGCTGTGATATAAGCCTCCAGCTGCAGCCAGCTAGCAGATGTTTTAGTTCAGGTAGCTGAGTCCTGCACAGTCGGCGGTGGAGCACTACTGGCAGTGTGTAGCAGAGCACAGGCACGCTGGTGTCAAAGGACCTCCTGCGGTGGAGGAAAGCAGAGGGAATGTTTAAGTAGTCTTCATCCAAGCTGGATGAGTGCTGTCAAGTAGTTTCCTCGATTCTTTCACCAATTTGTCTTGATTGCATTGACACTCTCTTGGCATCCACATCCTGTGATTATTCCAGTGAGCACATTTATGACAAGGAAGGTTTGTAGAAAGAGAAGATTTCAGGTAGAGCTCACTGACAACAAATTTTGTATTCACACTTGGCAATATCTGCACTCAAAATTTGCTTTGAGGAGTTAAAGATTCATTCAGGCAAGGGAGGGAACAAGTATGGCAGGTGACTCAGAAGTCCCATCCAAAATGCTCAAGCTTATATAATGTACATCTTGCTGGGAGGCTCTTGCATTTAAACAGTGCACTCGAAACTACTGACAGAGAGCACAGGCAAATAAGTTTCAATCTAGACTAATTTTAGCTAGCATAATCTGTGTCTAGTTTGTGAGCGGAAGTACTTGATGACATATATTTGTTGCTTTCATTTTGTGCCTTTAAAAAGGAATGGAAATGAGTTTTAAAAAAACCCTGAAGTATTGTGGAATTGTTTGCAGCTGTAAGTCCGTTCAGCCTCTCCCCTTTTTGCCACCATTGCTCATCTCAGAGCTAAGTATTTGTAATTTGTTGTTGTTTCTTCTTTTTTGTCAAGCCATTGCAGCCATCTTCCACAAATGTGGTTTAGGCATGACCTGTGATCCTCCAAATGCAGGGGCATCATCCACAGCACCAGTTCTCTTCAGTAGAATCCAAGTGAAATAATTTCCTGGCTCTCCCTTTCAGCCATGCAGACACAGATGCAGGCAAATCCCAACACCAGCTTCTTCACTGTGGAGCATCACTTCTCCAGGCTGGATTTCAGTGATTTGGTTGTTTTGTTTCCTTTTAAAGTTGTGCTTTGTCTCGGGTAGGATTTAATCTACCATAAATTTCCTTATTTTCAAGTGTGATAGATGAGCTACTGGTTAAAATGCATGTGAGGATGAGGTGCTTTTGCCCATTCTATCCCAAACTTAATGATTTTTTTGTGTCTGTCTCTTCTGCAAAATGGAGACAAAATGCACTCTAATGTCAAAATACAGAGTTGTAAAATTTACTCATCACACAGGCTTAATAATTTACAATATGTGAAGCACTTCAAGGTAAAGGGGAAGAAAAGAACCCCAAACCTCCAAAAAGTACTTTTTTAGTCATGCTAGCACTTTCCCTGTACAGTACGAGGAAGGAAGTGCATCTTCCATGACGGGCATGACTCACTCTTCTAATTTCATTATCGCTGATTCTGATTTCATCAGACTCCATAAACTGGATGAGATTGAGTCTAATCACCGTCAAACCCACACTGGGTTCCCACAAGGAACCCCACACTGCTGTAAGGAGCTCCGCAAAGAAATCCATGTGAGGAAACCCTGTCCTGAGCAGTGCTGGAGCAAGCATTTAAGACAGGCTGGGTTGTGAGGGGAGTTCGCATCACTGACAGGGCCCAGGCTGCAGCCCTGTACAGTCCCATAATAATTTATTGTGAGCAAAACATTACAAACCCTTGTTTCTTGACCATATTTCTGAGGAATTATGTTATTATGCTTCCCCCCTGTAGCTGAGTGCTCTGTTCTTCAGGCTCCTTCTTAAATTGCTGTGGAGTGCTGATACACTCTAATACGCAGTTGCTTGCTTCCAGCCCACAGGTGGCTGCAGTCCTGGGATGAGCGGAGTGACACTCAGATGCTGGCATCTTTTTTTAACAGAGTATTTTGGGGTCTTTCTGGCTGCTAAGTGCTGTATGAACACTGTGCATCATTACTGAATAAATTGTGTCACCTTGTAAGTTAATTTCTAATTACACAATTACTTTATATGGCATTAATAAAAAGTAATGTGAGATTTTTCAGCAAACTCTAATCTTAAGTAAATAATTTGTTTTAGACCAAGTGATTTATTAAATTAATTCTTTATTAGGCCTAATTTAGACTTCAAGCCATTTTTACTAGTGCTTCGGCACAAAATTATTACATAATTAGTAATACAGTTGTCATACTTATAAGTAATGGTTTTACTTAGAACAAATTAAAAAGGATTACATTTTTAAGAGGGTATTGGGTCTCAAGGGTAATAATAATAAAGAATAACTTACTTCATTGCACCTTTCCTGTGTTTGATCATCATTTGGAAGTGTAGTTTTATAGAGGTCATCTCACCTGCTGTTCCCATCCAGCAGCCATTTCTGGGGTGGAACACGCCGCATATTTTTTTTTACGTTTACTCAGCAACTAATGAAGTTTGTGGGGTGCAAGTGGTTGCAACTTCAAGCTTCTGCCAGATGTTAGCACCCCACAGCAGGGACAGCTGAATGGCTCATGAAGCAGCCCCTTCCCCAGCACAGTTTTACAGCCAGCCTGGTAAAGTAAGCCAACATCAATTTGATTCATGCTAATCGAGTGAGCTCTAAAGTGCAGCAGCTGACCCAGGAGCTGTTTGGGTTGTCCCTTATGTGGGAGCTGCAATCTCTGGGAGAGAGGTTTGATGGAAAGCTGCAGGCCATAATGCCCTCAGCCATCCTAACTTAATTTGCTGACACGAGTGCGGCAGCGCTTTCTAACAGAGCAGGCATTTAGTGCGGAAAGAGGAGAAGAGCTTAGACAATCTGCTGAGGGAATGGAAAGAGGAAAAGCGTACGGACACTAGTTGGAATTTGTTCAGGATGCTGATGCTAACACCTACACTTAAATATATGGGAGTGACGAAGGGAGAGGTATATAACTGCCTGAGAAGGTCAAGGCCTCTGATTTTATCTTAGCCACGACATGGGCTTTCGCAGTGTGCACTAGAAGACGTTTTGGCTCAGTGTTTTCTGCACCACAGCCCCCTGTGGTACCCCAGCAGTCTGTTTCAGTCTGTTACTAGATTCAGTAGCTTCACATCCTGTAATGCATGTGGAGTGCTCAGAGCTGTTGCCGTTAAGTATTGATACCGTCAGGCTAGGGAGGATTTCTAGGAGTGCACTGTAGCACTGTAGCTGTGTCTAGTTTCTCCTCAGAGGGGCTGAAAATATTCACAGGCTCTTCCAGGTCTGCACCCTGGGTTGGTATTCGTAGCAAGGCTTGCCAAGGTCAGGTCATTTACTGCTTTGGTTTTAGAAGTTAAAACTTCTTGCCTGTGGAAGTCACATACCTTAATATAAAATGTAGAATCTGAGCAGGGAGAGAGAAACCTCTGAGCAGAATGATCCCTGGGAAGCCTTCACCCCAGGAAACAGACAGGCATCACGAGGGAATGGTGGAGTCTGTGACTGAGCGGGTAGGGTGAGCAGAGGAGATCACCTGTAGTAGCAGCCGCCTACACCTTCCCTTTTATGCCCATTGTAAATAAATTGCATTTATCATTACCTGCACCCTTTGTCTCCAGGCTTCTGAGGTGTTGAAAGCTCCAGTTAAATTGCTTGCCCAAAGAAAACACTGTCACATTTGCATAATATTTTCATAGACACCGAGCTCAACCTGAGCCTGAAGGGAGACAGGGATGTTCCATGCATATTTTATATTCCTGTCCTCAATTCCCACCAAAGCTAACTCTAAATTGTGGCATGGATATGTGTATAATAAAGAGAGAGAGAGAGAAATGTCTGAGAGATCTGAATTTGTCTGGGGTATTTCCAGACACTCTTAGTTTAAGAAGCTACTTACACCCCATGGAAAACTCTGTAATAGTGCTATTTAGAAACAAATCGGCTTCCATTTCACCTCTTTCTCAGTATTCCTCTTCCCTCATTCTTCATTACTAGGGACATCTGCATGAAAACAGTATTTTTTTTCACATCTTGGGAGTTCATCTGCCTCTGCTGATTATCCCCTCCCTCCCCTCTCCTTCTGAAGTCATTATCTTCTGATTGCGTTACATTTCCAGCCGTCCCACCGCAGGCTCTCTTCTCATCAAGATTCTCAAGCTAAGCAAGGGAAAGGATAGGTCAGCTTATGGAGAGGTAACCTCAAAGAAAGCCTAGCCCTGAGAGAAGGGGTGTTGTGGTCCAGTCTGCATCACTGCCTCTCTCAACCACAGTTGTGCCCAGCCACTGGTGTTTCTGTAAAGACGCAATGAACCCCGTCAAGTTTCTCTCACAGACAGTGTCGGAACAAGAGTTGGAGGAAGTATTTTTGACTAGATGTGTATTTGCTGCAAAATGCAGTTTCATTCATGTCGCCTACCCTGCAGATGTTTGCAAGCTTGAATTGAATTAAGGAAACTTTCATTGCAGGAGTAGGGGGAGTAACTGGGGATGCAAAATCCTGCTAATTTCCTTGAAACCAGAACTGTAAGCCTTAATTACAGCAGAGTAACACTCAAGTCTTGCTCTGGGCAAGTAATAGTTGTTTAACTGAAGTGGAACAGTTTCCTTAGGAGAGATTGAGAGAGATCCTTCTCAGAACAAATACAGCTAAAGTTTGTATCCAACTTTGAGTCAGAAAGTGGATTTTGTCATGGATCTACTGTGTCCTGTGTCATAGTTTATACAGTTGTTCTATCACCTGATGACTCCTCCCAGCCTGGGGAGGGGAACTGGGAAAAGAAAAGAAGATCTGTGGGTTGAAGTAGAAATAGCTTTAATACAATAATAATAATAAAACCTAATACTAATAACAGTATTAATATAAAGTACACAGAGTTATACTCAGCCAATATTGTGGGGAAGTAGGCCTCAGGGGTAAGACGGGAGACAAATCCCTCTTGAGATGTCAGCCATGGAAGAAAGAAGAGGGGAAAAGGGCCATCCGCAGCAAACTCCCCAATTTACAGTGAATGTGACATTTATGGTATGGAATGATACTAACTCACACACAGACTGATAGGGGCTGGAAAGGACCTCTGAAGATCATCTGGGCAGTCTGGGATCAGCTACCCTGGATTTCCGTTTCTATCAGCCTCTGCACTGGTGTATCTCAAAACCACTGAAAGCCTTGACTACCACATATCAGCATGAGCCAAAAACTATAACAAAGTGTCTTATCGCTTTGTTTCCATGAAACAAAATGTTGTAGTCCTTACAGAATTCAAGTTTTCCTAAACAGAAATCTGACTCTAAAATTCTGTCCCAGTAAACCAGGACAGTCCTGTTACAGCAGTGGAGTTTTGCCAATTAGTCTTCCTGTGTGCTAGAAAAGGTACCTTTTAACTATTGAAACATTTTAACAGACTCAACAAATGGTGGAACTACCTTATTATGCAGCGCTATCTTGACTATGCAACACCACAGGTGTCGGGAACTGCCCAGCGGAAAAGGACCTGGGGGTGCTGGTTGACAGCTGGCTGAACGTGAGCCAGTGGTGTGCCCAGGTGGCCAAGAGGGCCAATGGCATCCTGGCCTGCATCAGGAATAATGTGGCCAGCAGGACTAGAGAAGTGATTGTCCCACTGTACTTGGCCCTGGTGAGGCTGCATCTCGAGTACTGTGTTCAATTTTGGGCCCCTCACTACAAGAAAGACTTTGAGGTGCTGGAGTGCATCCAAAGAAGGGCAATGAAGCCGGTGAAGGGTCTGGAGCACAAGTCTTATGAGGAGCAGCTGAGGGAACTTGGGTTGTTTGGTCTAGAGAAATAGAGGCTCAGGGGAGACCTTGTCATTCTCTACAACTACCTGAAAGGAGGTTGTAGTGAGATAGGAATCAGTCTTTTCTCCCAAGTGACTAGCAATAGGATGAGAGGAAATGGCCTCAAGTTACACTGGGGGAGGTTTGGATTGTATATTAGGAATTATTTTTTCACTGAAAGGGAACTAGAACAAGGAAGTCGTGGAGTCACCGTCCCTGGAAGTATTTAAAAGATGTGTAGGTGTGGTGCTCAGGGACATGGTTTAGTGATAGAGTTGGCAGTGCTAGGTTAACAGTTGGACTCGATGATCTTAAAGGCCTTTTCCAACCCAAGCGATTCTTTCATTCTATTATTTAACAGGGAAGGCCACAAAATAGTTATGGCTTAGCTCAGGTCACAAATGAGCCAATGCAAGAGTTGAAACCAACTCCCAGGTGTTCAGCCACCCAGACCTGCTTTTTAGGATACACCTGTCAGACAATCTCCATCCACAATTATCCTATCCTTTATTTGACTAAGCCCATTTAGATGTTTAAAATCAAATTCATGTCTGCAGTATTTTTCATATTCATATTTCCCTACCCTTCCTTCAGCGAGAAAAAGGAGACTGCAAAATATGATGATAAGATTGTATCTTGAAAGACTTGAGGATTCTTGATGGGTCTCTGTAGAGTGGACTTGTGTAACAGGTCCACTAACAAATCTTTCTCCACTTGACTCATCAGAAGAACATTGGCATTCTTCCTTACTTGCTTCTGACTACATGAAAGTGGTGTCATAAAGTCATTGTGTTTGTTTCCATTGTTCTACCCCAACTCCTTCTTTGAAAATACTAAAAGCAATGGGAATAGATCCTGGTTATTTCTTGTAGTAAAACCCATATGTGTCCAAGACAACAACAGGGCCGGAAAGGTAATGCAAAGCAAGAGGCAGAGGAATTTGTAAACAATTCTGTGCAGGGTGAGAATGACAACCCTTTCTTCCCAGACAGATGCCTAAGCTGTTCTGGTTTTCCCCAGGAGGCATCGCAGAGGTAATTCTAACTAACAGCTCCAATACATGTGTACACTTTGTATCTCTGGATAGGGGATGCCAGCAAATATTGAATTTATTTTTAGAATTAAGTGACCATGCAACAGCACGTTATTGCATTTAACGCTACCTCTGTACTGCAAAGAGTATTGGTGATAGAAATCAGTTTAAATGTGGGATGATCTGATTTCCCAGTATCCCATTACAGCTGGTAGCTCTGCAGTGTTATTGCAAAGGGCTTGGCATCTCTAAGTTGATGGTTGCTTCTGTCTCAGGATATATATGCAAAAGAATAGACAGCACAGTGGGTGGCTTGATCCTTCAGACCAAGTGTTTTTTCCTTAAGTATATGTCAAGGACAAGATCATGATCTCTTCTATTTTAAATCATCTAGGTGAATTAATTTCAAGCAAGTTGTGGATTTGTTTTTGGTTTTATCCCCTGTGGGATTTTTTTTGGGAAAGGGCTAGACAGAATGACTTCTGTATGCAAAAGAGACTGCTTAACTTAAAACCAAGTTTATGCAGAATTAATATCCCCATGGATACTTCCCAGGGTTGATCCATACTTAAAGATGATAAGGGAGTTGGTTAGGTTACTCCCGGTTGTGTATCCTTTGGGGAGATGAGGCAGAAAATAAGTCTGATGCCAGCAACAGCACAGCATCTGGAGATCCCAGCACGTATCCTGCTTCATGTGCTATATACTATGTCTTAAAAAAGAACAAAAAATGCAACAGAGGAATTCACATTGTTTAACTTAATCACTGGATTAAATTGCCATTTGTCAATAGCAATGTAATTTGTATTATAAATTACAGCAGTGTAACTCTCAGGCACATTTCATCAGTGTGTTTCAAATTATTTAATAACAATATTTTTCAAAAACTCAGCAATGCCACTTGTTTTCACCCCACCCCTTTTAAAATCAGCCCATTCTGAGGGTTTCCATCACTGTAATAGCCAGCTCTGCAAAAATTCCTACTAAATAAATTATCACCAGGAGTCTCGAAATCCATTACCATAAACAAAGCCATTTTCTCCTCCCCAATCAATGGCCTGCTGTGTTGCTGCTAATGGGACTGTGCACACATGTTGCACTGAAAGGAATTCGTTTGCAGGTTCCTCAGACCTTTTTGTTTGGTTTTCATGGTGAGAGAGGGGGCAGGAGGGAGATATTGTGGGAGGATTCAGAAGCTGTTTCACTGAACTCTGTGTTTATTGCAGAAAATTAATCCTTCAGTCTGTAGAAAGGGACATATTCGAGTTGCACGTTGGAACACAATTTTCTGTACCAATTCATAGCAGAAATGGGAAGAGGGCAGAAAATAGGAAGGAAACCCCAGAGACTGTGACTGCTGTTTTTATTTGGGATTCCCTTTGTGGGCAGAAGAGTGTTTGCATATTCTGCTATTGGTTTACAAATGTATCCTAGTTGTTTACAGTCATATCCTTCCCTATTTCAGTCCTGCCTCCATCCTGCAGCTCTGGCATTGTATATTTAGGCTAATTCCCTTCTTTTTCAGCCCTAGGCATCCCATACCCAGTCTGATGGTGCACTGCAATCATTTTAATCTTTCTCGTTTCATACAAAATGTAATTTTCTTTTTAAAAAATGAATAATCATTGATATTTCTTCTCTTTTTCTTTTCAGGTAAGTGGCCATTCCTGGTTTTATAAAACTGGTGAACAATCAACAAGCCTCAGCTCTCAAAGGTACTCTTTGTGGTATGGTTTCTTTCTAAGCACCTTCAAGTATTTTCCTCATCCGAGTTTGTATAGCACCTCAGCAGGAGGTTTGAGATAGATGAACTGGGATTTAACCTTAACCAAACAATAATTTCTCTTCTTTGATTTCTGCAGTTTAGTCTAGCCTTACTGAGATGCTGAGAAATAAAGAGCTAAAGGTACAGTGGCGGGAGAGATTGTTCATGGATCTTCAGCCACTAGGAACAAAAACATGAAAGGCTGTTAGCACAGTGGGAGGCAGGCTGTGCAAAGCTCTTCCAAACACAGGGCCAGCTTGTACAGGTGCACTGCCTGTTGCATATTCCGATTCATTTCGCATTATTCTCAGTAGGTGCCTGTTAGAGGAACACTATGGAGACATATGTATGCACCGGAGCTAAAATGTTCAAAATAGTTTGTACATATTTCTATATCTGGGAGGGCTGACTGCTACCAGCAAAGATCTGACTGTATCTTCTGTTGCTGCTTCTCCTGAGGAGGAGGCATTCCTAAATACTGTCAACCATAACCGTGGGAAAATAGTTTTTTAGGCCCCCAGAACCATACAATTGACTTCAATAGCTGTGAATTTTTTAAGTCATGTATTTTTACTTGCTTTGTGCTTGGGTTTTTTTTGTACTGGGAATCTGGAGCATTTTTGTTGTTTTTTGTTTTATTTTTGTCTTTTTTCCCCTTCTGTAGCATGAAGGTGTTTAGAATTATTAGAAGGAAAATACAATTACTGTGTATTTCTTTTCAGGAATGTAGAGATGGGTCTTTAGCAAAGAAATCTTGATGACATAAGCAGTATCAGTCATTGGAGAGAATATTAACACACCATGAGACTCATTTTACTTCAAATGCAGGGTTTTGAGGGCATTTCCATGGAAAGGAAAAGATTAACATTAAGTTGCTCAAATTAAGAGAACCCCAATTCCCTGATATGTAAAATGATTTTAGAGGTCTCTGATTTGTTGCTTGATTGTCTTTGGTGCTGAATGGGCAATTATTTTCTGGTGTGACTAAACTATTGTCTCAAATGAGTTTTTTGGACACAGCTCTGAGTATTACCAAGAAATGAAAGTCTGGAACACATTAAATATCAATATTAATTAATGAGTCTTGGACGCATACAGGAAATTGCCTTAAACCTTCAACCTTTTGAAAATATCTTCAAGTGGGATTACTGACATAAAGGATTTGATCTAATTATCAGTGCTAATTTCCTTTATGATGATGGTAGCAATGCTGTTGTTAAAAAGGCACAGTCAAGATTAGTCACCTACAGTATTAGTGTTAATCCCTTATCTGTATGACTAATATTTTAAAACTAAATCTTTTAGAAATTATCACCAGCGGTCTTGCTTCACAGTTTATTCAGTGTAGGCAATTAAATGGCTCGATTTTCTTGTTCTGATTTGCTAGGTTTTGGGTTTTATTTCTTGAAGCTTTCTTCTCCTGAAATGGGCATTATTGGTTACACATTCCCAGCCTTTGTGTGATTTGAAATGCTAGCTGTACACCATAAGAGTAGGAGGCAGGTAGATAGATTGAAATGATTTAGCAAGATTATGTGTTTTTCCCTCTGGCTTAGCCATTAGAGGTAAGCAAACTCTGTGAAATAAACAAAACCCAAGAAAGTGGTGATGAGGGGGCAGGAGAGTAATGACAAAGAAAAGGCATCTGGAAGATACAGCACCTTCATCTCCCTGATGTGCGCTTTTTTCAGGTGTGTGTAAGGTAAGCAGTTGTGAGGAGGCCTGTGTCTCACAAGAAACTGAGCTCAAAGCCTGGCACTTTTTGCTGGGACTGAGCGGAGAGTTCTCATGGAGGCAATGGAAGTTGTAACTCCCTTACCACCGTGTGGTGGTGGGAAGGAGATACTTGCTCCATTAACTTTCTGGGAGCAGGGACTCCTAACCAGTGAGTCATCATGCCTTAACAGGCCAAATTATCTCAGGGAAAAAAAAGCCCACAAGGGCGTGGATGTTTTGTGAACCCCAGTATCTGCCAGAAGAGCTGACTGGCTCAGTTCTCTCCCAGCCTTCAGCCTTGGGAACAGAGAAGACTCTGCTGGCAACCTGCTGCTTCCAGCACTGACACAGAGAAGTGCTACCTATTTATGCAGTTCATTATCTGATACTTGGATGTAAGTGAATAAAGTTGCTGCTGAAGAAATCCCATCACCACCAATGTTATATAAAATAGCACAACATGCTATCACCGAATCATAGAATCATAAATGTTGAAAAAGACCTCTAAGATCATCAAGTCCAACCATCAACCCAACACCACCATGCCCACTAAACCATGTCCCAAAGTGCGACATCTACACGTTTTTTGAACATCTCCAGGGGTGGTGACGCCACCACCTCCCTGGGCAGCCTGTTCCAGTATTTGACCATTCTTTCAGTAAATAAATTTTTTCTTCTTAAACCTCATACAGTTGACCTTGTCACATCAAAGAGCCTATCCAGGTCCCTCTGCAGAGCCTTCCTACCATTGAGCAGATCAACACTCCTGCCCAATTTGGTGTCATCTGCAAACTTATTGTGAGAGCACTCAATCCTCTCACCCAAATCATTGATAAAGATACTAAACAAGACTAGCCCCAAAACTCATCTCTTAAATGTTCAACTAAACAACACAAGTTGGTTCCTTTGAACAGCAATCACATGCAGAGAGATAAGTTTTCCCTTGATGGGTTTTTTTTCTTCTTCTTCTGTCCTTGTTTTCTTTCTTATGTACTTCAAATGGTCAAGTGATCTCTCCTTACATAGATCTTGAAGTATTTTAATTGGCACACAGACTTTATCTGGAAATTAATATCTTTTATTGGTGCTTTGATTTGTTTCTAATGCTGTTTTATTGACAACTGTTTCTGGGTAATGATCCAAACCTCTGCAGTGCTTTTGTATAAACATGTGATAATTTGATATGGAATAAGATGTTGGGAGAGGACTGTGTAGCTGGCAGGCTTTGATTCAGCAGTTGTGCCGACAGGTAGAGGACCTATTGTCTACTCCTGAACAGAAAGCAATTTAAAAAGTACCACTTTTTAGAGAGCTGTCTCATCACTGTGCATCAAAACAATTGAGCAATAAAGAGCAAGGCAGAAGAGAGATGTGAGAAAAGCTGGCAAATTCTTCTGTGACAGTGACACCCGCTCACAGTTCTGCAAATTAGCGAATAGAGATGATAATAACAATAATAATAAAAAAGAGCAAAGACAGTGAATCACAAAATGCACTTTATCCACTTATTTTGCAAATTGCTAATTGTCTTTACCTTTCTACTGCTCTGGAGCAGATTTTGTAAGAGTAATAAACCTTTGGTAATATGGCACCTCTCCCCTGTAAGTGTCAATCTTTGCTGAGCAACACAGCAATCTTATTGTAGGTAGTGTTCTTTATGTAGAAGGTATTAATGAGTCTTTCACATATAAAAAGAGAGGAGGGAGGGAGGAACACTGGAAGTTTCTTCCAGTGACACAGTTGCTATGTGCGGCAGAACAGAGTGCTACGTTTGGAAGGAAATGTGGGCTCTGGAGAATGATGGGTGAACACACATACAGTTATCCTCTGTGGCTTGGAGAAAAAAAGAATGAACTTAAAGGGAGTAATCATAAATGTTCATGTCTGCAGGCATATGCTTAATACTTGCAAACTCATATATATGTACACAAGCACATATCTTTATCTGTGTCACTCTATGGCAAGAGACCTCAGGGGGATGAGGAGGGAAGCCTGTGTAGTTTACTCCTTCTGTATTATAGATCCAGAAAGCTGAGTATAACTAGTTCTCACATCCAGAGATGAGGAAAGTATGAAGGGTTTGTCTGGGATTCTCACACATACCTGTCTCGCACCACACCCCCTGGCCCCCAAAGGCCCTAGATTGAAATAAATCTCATCTCTTTTTCTAAAAAAGTTACTGTATGTAAAATAACCTCTAGTGATCTACCTGAAAACTTCACAGGGAAAAAGGATTAGAGAGCAACTACTTTTTTATTTATCTAATCTTTTAAATGAAAGCACAATTCTTCAGGAGATGTTTGGCACCTTCTTTAAAAACTCTGACACCCTCTTCTGATGTTTCTAACTCATCATTGACTCACTTCTCAAGTTTTCTCTTGGCCTTTTCAAAATTGGTCCCATACTGCTGGAACTCACCAGGTTCTTTCAAAGAAACAACATTTGAAGCTTCTAAGCTTTTGTGATAGGGTGTTGCTAAGAATCACTGAAAGCATTTTCCAGTTGTTACGCATCATCTATATTTTGCCGGGTCCCATATTTCAAAAGTGGCTTGTCTAAATTTCCCTGTAAAATGCTCTCCATGGATCAGGCAAACAGTTCTTCCTAGCTCCAGGCAGTGTAAGCTTATAAACTGGAGACCATCTTGTCTGGGAAGGGAAGACATATAAAGGAGGAGCTAAACTCTTTTCGTACAAACATGGCTGAGGCTACAATTTTTTCAAGAGAACAGTAGGTCCTATTCCTTGCTATGTATAGTACTAGTCATAGCCTTTTTCTGGGAAGGGCTGTAAATATTTTGCTCATGGAAGGCTTTCCCAGAAGGGTTAGAGGTGCTATGAAATTTATCCAAGGACATTTATCCATGAAGTAGGACATTGCACACCACTTGCATCGGCAGCATCCTCAGGGCTAAACAGTCAGAATGGAGCTCTGGCTTCCTGCAGAGATTAATTTCAAATGCTGTGCGTTATCTGTGGACAGAGATGCAGTCTGAAGTACTGGTTGGTTGTCTGCCTGGGTTGTTGTTTTCCTCCAGTTGAAAACCTCCTGTTTCTGACGTAGCTAGCGTGCTGGTCCCTCAGCAAAGCCCTGGATAGTTGGTCCCTCAGCAAAGCCCTGGTGTTTAGCTGAGCAACACGGACAGCATGGGAGCCTGCCGCGAATGGTCTGTAAATCAGTTTGTGCTGTGCAGCAAGGCTGTAGCTTAATGATGAGTCAGAAGAAAAATGTTATTAATATTTAATGTGCAAGCTGAATGGCGTGCTGTTATTAGTTACACATCATGAGGGGTGCAGTATCGGCTACCAGTCAATGCAGGTCGCTTCCTCCAATGTTCTCATTCTGCAGACTTAATTCGTACTGTATTTTTTCATTCACTGAGACAAATACCTGCTCCATTTAAAGGAGCTTTGTCAAAATCTTCTAGTTAAATCTTTAAATTGGTGTGCCTAGCTTTCAAGACCCCTTTCTGTGAAACGCTTGATTACTTCTGAGAGCAATTTGTCAAGCAGTAGGGCAGTACCATCTTTCAAAGGGGTTCCATGCTGCACCTCAGCCACGAGACTTCATGGGTGGAAGCACTTCAGGGCTGAGCCATAGCGACTAAGGAGAAGAGATCTGAGCTCTTTGCTTGCCTGAATCTTTTCTCCACAAATAACCTACTGCTTGTCTGTGCTTCACGTGCAACTTTCAGGCCAGGGCTTGTATCACTTAACTAGCAACAGGATATTGCTGGTGAAGATGGTTGTATAATCCAGATTCCTGGCTGGAGGAGAAAACAACTCCACAGCAGATGCTATGTTACTGCTGGGTCATGCTGGAAGTCTGCAGCCCCATCCTGTGCTGTCACTATGGGGACCCTGGGGAGACAAAGTTTTTTCCCATTTGTGGCCTCCTCCTCAAGCCCTTCCATCCACCAGCTTCCCAAGATAGAAGATAGATATGTGATTGTGCTGCTAGGATTTCCAAATGGTACTCATTGAGTGAGGAAGGATGGCTGCCCCAGACTTAGACTTCTTGTCCTGTAGCAGCCCAAGACACAACTCTTCTCTTCAGTAGGATGAAGTTTTATCTATGAGTACACGCAATGTCTTCCAGGGTGAGAACAGTAGTCCAGGCAATTATTTTGTCTGCAATCTTTGCAAAAAAAAGGATGGCCAATTTCTGCAGTCTGTTCCTCTTGTATTCCCCCAGCATCCACAGTCATTGGGCTGGCTAAATTAGGACATGCCTTCCTGCCTATTTGCTTTCATATCTCCTTATGGCCCTCTTGTCCATGAATTTGTTGTATTGTTTAGCCTGCTGATACAATCTGCTCCTGCAGCCTCCTATGGCAGCGGTTTCACTACCTGCTATGTGATAAAAAGAAAAAAATAAAAGAAAGAAAAGGAAAGGAAAGGCAACCATTGCATTGCCAGAAAAGGACACATGATTTACGAGTAAAAGATTTTGCTCTTCCTGGTTGTTTAATACTACTTGGGAGCATTTACAGCCTCAGAGGTAGATTGACTTCTTGTGAAGGGAGCAACACTGTGACTTACTTCTGATACCATGCTGTTTTTATGCAAAGGCCTGTCCTTTGCTTTCAGTGCTGTTACCTCTGATTTCCAGCAGCACAGCTTAGATTAGATTCAGAGCTCATGAGCTTCTGCGTCATTCATTCCTCTTGCACTAAATTGACCAACTCTTGAAGTCCTACTTGCTTGGAACCAGCACCAATAAGAAGATGAAATGAAGCAAAACAATTGTATTTATAAAGCATGTCTCTTCTTATGGCATTTAGGAGGAAGCATGTACAGTTCTCTCTTACTCTATTCTATTTACAAGATATACCCAGCTCCTGTTCATCTTGGAAAAAATGATGACAAGAAAAGCAACAAAGCTGTATGCAGGTAATAACACACTTGGAGTGGCCGCTGAAAAAAAAATTATGTATGGCTCCCAGCAGAAACAGTTGCTTTTCTGTTTGAGTATTAACCCATTCCCCTCCAAACATTTCTATTTTCTCATCCCCATCTGTTCCCACTTTTCTGTTGGAGTATGTCTTCAAGGCACTTCAGTGGGGCAACCTCTGATTTCTCAAATTGGGGTCAAACTTGCTGTAGCACTCCTCACTCAGCCATGGTGCTCATCTGCACTTCACATGGGAAAATAAAAGTTGTCCTTGAAGTGAAGACTATGAGAACAAGTTATTTGACCTGAATAGTCTTATTTTAAGACTATTCAGTCTCTGCTTAACCAGTCTATTCTGACCACATACAATGTTATTAACAGATTAAAAGTTTGGCTCCACAGTGTCATAATTTTGTTATTTCTAAATTTTAGCAACCGTGCTAGAAATACATCAGAGATTATAAATATCTGTACATGGGTATTTTTTCCATTAAAAAAATAAACAAAAGCAATTTTGGTGCAGTAGACCAAAACCAACCCAATAAAATCATTATGTGAGGTAGCAGGGAGGGAATAGATAGGCACAGAGTGTGTTTTGAATTAATTTATTAATGTTATCATTAATATTCTTACAAATCACCTAGTTTTGTAAAGCTGAGTGACATAATCCTTCAGACTGCGACCTAGTGCCCACTGGTGTCGGTGGTGACTGTCAGTAGATTAACTATTTAAAAAAAGGTTCAAAAATACAGTAACTCTTCTCTTGATTGAATAAAAGTGAAATGTTATTTTGCATTGGAATTAAGGTCATGGTGGTTAAAGATCCTGGAGCATTTTTACCCACTTCAGAGCATGTATCCTGATAGAGATGCAAAATTCCACTTAGGAATAATTGCTTTTATTCTTCCTATGTTCTTTTTTCTCCATTCTATGCCTCCTGTGGAGGTCCCTGTCCTTTCTACCCCTGCAAAGTAGATGCATTTCAGAAGATGAAGCATGTGCAGTTTGCAAAACATTCAGTGATTTCTTGGGAAGAAGTATAAATACTGGCTCTAATATTGGTGCTAATAAGTTGTGTGCATATTTTTTACATTGCAATCAGAGTATAAAGATTTTGATGTGAATTGTAAAATTAGCCAAAGCTGCCTGGCATGTCGCTGCTGCACTTTTTCTCTTCCACATGACATATTCTTAACTAAGTCAATCATTTACATGGGCTTTAAATTTAATTTAAATGTAATGAATTTAAATTGGGCTTTGCTCTATTTCAAGGTTGTTGGGTTACTTTTCTGTAAGTTAACATTCAGCAGGAGAGATTCAACTTCAGGATTTTGTTTTCAATTGCTCTTCTTCACTCTCAAACCCCCTCCTCCTTTTTCTTCCCCCTCTTCACCACCTTCCCAAATCAAATCCAGCCTCACTGCCTTTTAATGACTTGTGGCCCGGGAAGGGTGTGTGGGCAGGAGAAAGGGGGCAATACAGCTGCAAGCTGCCCCTGTTAGGAGTGTGAGGATTACTGATTGGAGCCAGCAACAGAAAAGCATTGCAAGAAAATCAAACGAATACATTTTTGGGAGGAACCGTGCGATTCTCCCTGCACATTAGTGCCTATCTCAGTAATCATTCTCTTCCTCGATTGGAAGCCCTCTTAATCCTCCACCCCATCGCCCTCCTCCATCAAATCTCCAATACTTCTGAAACAAATCAAATCAAGATTTAACCTTTCAACCATGAAACATTCCCTTGCTATGGTACGTGTGTCCCCTGTTAATCATTCTGCTGCAAACACATGAGGCAAATAGTACACCATTGGTGGCACTGGACTTCTGCATTTTCTACATTTGCCCTTGCATGACTTGTAAAGATCCCTAAGTCCATTTGAACAGCAATTTTGTGATGCCTTTTCCCAGACATAGGCTTGTTGAGATACACATCTAAATCTGTAAAGTCTTCTTGTTTTCTTGGTCATTTTTGCCACATCCCATGTTCCTAACCAAACCCCTTTCCACAGCTGTCTCTGTTCGTGACTGTGCCTTTCAGCTGTATTGCTACCTGGCAGGGATCTAAACACACAGAGGATACTCACAGGTTAGAGCTACTGATTGAACTGTGACTGCTGTGACTTGCACCTTTGTTCATTAATATGATACTGAAGCAGACAAAAGATCTGTTGAATTCAGCCAAAATATTCAGAGCCAAAATATTTTTCTAATACCAAAAGAGGGAAAATAAACCTAAGGGACCAAGGTTTATTCAAACCAGGGTCTACCACCCACTGCCAGTGTAAGATGGAAAGTCCTCCATGCAACGATGGGGAAGAATGTCCCCACTGCACTTCATAGTGCCCCCTCTGTGGATTTGTTTCTCTCTTGTTCCTTTTCTCCCATATCATTTTCATATTCTGTTACATTTTCTTTCTCCTAATTGGAGCTGGCATTAATTGACACCGTTGTGTTTTCTCTCTTCTGAATGTCGTTGTCATCCTGAAATAAGGTCAATGGACCTGTAAATATTGCAGTGTGCTAAGTCTCCTTTCCTCTTCAAATAAGAACTGGGGTGCTACCACCATGAGACTTAGTGCTAGCTCTATTACAGTGGCTGTGGGCTCAGTGCGGGTTAACAGAATGCTGGTTGCAAAGCACCGAAAAAATATAGTCGTTCAATAGTAATGAAGTAACAATGTACTAACATAGCAAAAAATGGAGTGAAAATTATAGCATAGCTGAGTCATCACTGTGTTATTCTACTTAAACCAGTAGTGAATCAGAGCCAGCAACTTGGGAGAGGTTGATAAAGTCTTTATGAAGTTTAGAGCTATTTACCAGTATATGCTGAAATTCATTTTGTTTCATTATGGCCGTGATAACCTTACATGTTTGAGGACAGTGACTTTTTTAGTTGTGTTTCAGGTCTGTATGTTTTTTTGCCTCTTGAAGGATGAATCTATGGCTGAGGATTGTATATGCTTCTGCCATACAAAAACTGCATTGGAAAAGTATTAGTAATAGAAGCATAACTGTAAACCTGTAGCAGTTTGTACCGTCATGGGGTATGTACGGTAACTTTTAAAAGTGGTGTATCAGTTCTATGCACTTGTAAAGGCAGCAAGCCTTTCTACTCAGTGTTATTCTTGCCATATAATTACACATACTTAGAGTGTTCTTGATCTAATATTTCTGAGTTAAGTAAATAATTTATAGGGTACTCTTTTACAAATGGATACTATGTGAATTCAGAGCTAATCCACTTCTCTGGAGGTACATAAAATTATCAAGCTTATACAAGAGCAAGGTAATTAGGAAGCAATAATCATCAACAACAGCTGTTCTTAGCTCACTGAAGGGTGGAGGCTTCCCTTGCACCATCCACTCCTCCATTTCCTCTCCCCATCTTTCCATGAGACAAGCATCTCCAGAGCTGCTCCTGTGCAACCCTTCCTTCCAGTTACTCTCAGGTCAGTGTTCCTGCTACCCAAACAGGGAGTTCACTTCTGCAGCAAGTGACTGCCATTTCATGAAGGATAGATACATGTCTGGGTAGTGGTGGAATGGGCATGATGGGTGAAGTGTCCAAAATGTGTTTTGCCCCACTGCTCCAAAAATGATGAGTGCAGACTCATTTTGACTACGGTGTTCACAAAATCACAGAATATTAGGAGTTGGAAGGGACCTCAAAAGATCATCCAGTCCAACCTCCCTGCCAGAGCAGGATCACCTGGACTAGATCACACAGGAACACATCCAGGCAGGTTTTGACTGTCTCCAGAGAAGGAGACTCCACAACCTTACTGGACAGCCTGTTCCAGTGCTCTGTCACCCTCACAGCAAAGAAGTTTTCCCTATGTTCAGGTTGAACCTCCTATGCTCCAGCTTGCTCCCATTGCCCCTTGTCCTATCATTTGACATCACAGAGAAGAGCCTGGCTCCTTCCTCCTGACACTCACCCTTTACAAATGTATAAACATGAATGAGGTCACCCCTCAGTCTCCTCCAAGCTAAAGAGACCCAGCTCCCTCAGCCGCTCCTCAGAAGGGAGATGCTCTACTCCCTCAATCATCTTTGTGGCTCTGCACTGGACTCTTTCAAGCAGTTCCCTGTCCTTCTTGCGCTGAGAGGCCCAGACTGAACACAATATTTCAGATGCAGTCTCACCAGGGCAGAGTAGAGGGGAAGGAGAACCTCTCTGGACCTACTAACCAGATGCCTTCTGATACACCCCAGGATGCCATTGGCCTTCTTGGCCGCAAGGGCACATTGCTGGCTCATGGTCATCCTGTTGTCCACCAACACCCCCAGGTCATTTTCTGCCTGGCAGCTTTCCAGCCACTCGTCCCTAAGCCTGTAGCACTGCATAGGTATCTTTATGTTTATGTCAACTGTCATGTTTCACCTGGGATGAAAACTATGGTAAATGCACAGCAGAAGAAGGAATTATATCTGTGGCAGTACTGTTAAAAAGTAATGGCTGGAAATCTTGCGGTCAGTCCCCTCACCTTTGTTCCTTTTAACCCCATTATAAGCAGTTCTTGGCCCATTGGATGGGAGGTGGTCTCCATCAACTTGTGCCTCAAAAACTGGTAGTAACTCTACAATATGAAGTATGCATGAACTCAGAAGATACCTTTTTTTTTTCTTGTACTCCGGTCACATCACATAATGGAAAGCCAAGCTAGATGTCTTTGTTGAAACCAGTATTAGCTGCTTATTTACTGTTCCTTCCTCAGTGCCCAATAAAGTGCTTCCTACTAGCAGAGTCTTTGTGTTGTGCAGATGAGGTGGAGAAGCAGGAATCAGCTGTGGGAGGTCTGTGGAGAGAGAGAGAATGAGAGAATAGACAAAGGGATTTTCAGGATCACTGAACTTCAGCTCCCTCATATTCCCCCAGTAAATGTAATAGCCTTGCCAAAGAGCAGTGAAACTCTGTGTGGTGAACAGATGACATGTTGGCAACAAGGTTGGAGGCATATGCTACTGGAGACAGCTTTTATCCTCAGGGATGAAAGATTGAAAGGTTTTTAGAAGGACAAAGTATCTGCAAATGCTACACTGCTTTTTCATTTGTTTTCTACTTCATTTGAAGGTCTCATCAGAGCAGGCTTTAGCTATCAAAGCTCTGACCCCAGAGAAAGCCAGACTCTCCCACAGAAAACTCCCCAGAGGAGCTGCCTGTGGCCATCTCCACTTTCTATTTATCTCCTCTCACTGCCACGTAACATAGGAGAGACGATGTAAAGGGAGCAGCTGAATATCAGTGGAAATGTTTTAGAGACATTGTGAAAGTTAGGCTTCTCCTTAGAAGATTATGTTATGTCTGTCACATCCATGTTTGATCTTCCGCTGCCATACGTGGCTGCCTAGCGGAGGACTGCTGCTGGAAGTGAACGGAGATGCCTGTGAAGGTTAGTAAGCTTCTGACAACATGGAGAAGTGGGTCAATAAGCAGCAATAGAGACAAAACACAGACCAGGTTCCTGGGCACCTCCTGCATTCCACCTGCTCAGGAGGTGGTGGAAGCTCTGGCACAATGTGGCAGTCCCAGCTTCAGCTTCCTTCTGTAGCACCTCATGGAAGTTACATCTTTAGAGGAGAGAGAGAGATGTTGTGCCGCATTCAGCCTGGTTTTCATACCGCACGCAGAGGCCTGCTGGTACAGAGCCAGCCGTGTGCCACCACAGGATTGGGGAGAGGAGATTCAGCTCTCCCACAGACCCACAAGATGCAAAAGAGAATCCTGGGTTTGAGGAGAGGAAATATGGGTGTCAGAAGAGGAATTCAGGGTTGGCAAAGACTGTGACAGCTTTATAGATGAAACCGCTGCCAGATGTTAATTGTTTTCTGTGTAGTTTTCAATTGATCTCTAATTTGACTGTAGATTCCAGGCTTTTATAATAAATTGTGTACAAAGCTAGCCACTTAAGGAGATAATAAAGACTCAAAGGCAGGCAGAGCTATAAATTTGGACTTATCCAGGAGTAAGAGATGAGTTAGGGCCTCTTTGGTGGTGCTTTTTTTCTTCTCCTTCCTCCTTTTGTTCTGTAAAGGAGCATGAGGGAACCAGAGCTTCTGTGGTCTGCAGACTGAGGAGGACAGCGGAAGGTCAGTTCCCAGCCATGCTGCAGGCATGGTCCTTTTGGTGGGCAATGCCTCAGTATCCATTTAACCTGACAAATTAAAACTCCCATTTGCTCTGATAGTGCATGATCCTTTTAACTGATCAGACACTCAGTAATGTGTCCATCTACTGTCATCTAGTTTTTTGGCCCTGCAACAGCTGTTGCCTTCACTTGCCATGGTAGAAACCTACTGGATAGTAATAACCTGTAGACTTTGGCTTCAGTGTGGTCTCTTGCAGTTAATTTCAGGGGTTTTAAGACTGTCTGTGTGCAGATACTTCTGTCTCCTTCTGAGACAACTCCTAGAAAATACGTGTCAAGTCCCCTGTGATAAAAATAAGGATGGCTGGGTCACTTCAGATCTTCTGCTCATTCTAATCCTCCCAATGGGGCATGGAGGTTTAGTCTCAAAGAATAATAATGACAGTGACTGTATGATCATGATTAGTAGTATGCAGTGCTGTGGCATGGGATACATAGCACACATTGGCCTCAGCAGAATGAAGGCATTTTCCCTTTGAAAATATTTTTATTCCTACCAAAATGTTCTGAGAAAATCAGTGGCTTCTGTTTACATTCTTGCAGGAAAACTGCGTGATGTGAGGATTACATGGTGCTGCATGCAGTGTCAAGGGTGTGTGTGGAACCACATGATGTAATAAGTTGTGTAAAACTTACCTAACAGAGTACTGAGCAGGAGTCACAACAGGGCTGCTGTGAGCTCAGCTCCACTCCTGGACTTGCCATTGGCGTAAAAGCCTGAGCATCAAGTAGTGGGAAATGGTATTGTTCTGATGGCTTCAGCAAAGCTAAACTGATTTGCATCACTTGGTTGCATGGCCCTCTCCCATCGGCTTTGTGAAGGCTGACAGTGTGATAATATAATTTGCAAAATGCTGAGAACAGCCACAGTGCTGTAGGGCAGTTCAAAGGAATCTGCAGGAGACAGGAGGCCCTACTGTCCTGCAATGGTGGAAAGAAAGAGCATCTGCTTTTTCTCATCCCTGCCAAACAGGGGCAACTCTGTGCAGCGAGCAGCTGAGAATGGCTGGTTTCTGTCCATGCTGCACTAGGATGCTGTGAGTGTACCCTTCTCACCAGTGCTGTACCCACCTCATTGCGTCCTTCATTCCTAGACATCTCTATGTGTTCCTTTCAGCTGCTTCCAGGTTTGTTTGCTGCTACAGCAGCCAGTGCATTTTGGTTATACTTGGAGTTCCTGCTTCAAAGGAGTGTCCAGGCCAGGTGACAGCCTGAAGCAATTCTTTCTGTAGTTCTGGTTGGGGATTGCTTTTGTGTGACCACCACATTTCAGATTTATGTTCCTGTATGGCAATGTCCATTTCAAGGGCTCTATGAGTGTCCATGTTGGTGCACAAAAGTATTTGTGTGTCAGTGTCTACCACTGAACATGTGCATTGCCCCTCATTCATGTCTGACCAAGTGCATGGCCAAATTTGTTCATTTTTAGTAGTATATGAAGGAATTTCTTTTAGTGACTTTGTGATTTGCAGTTGTGTTAGCTGAGGTCGCTGGGTGTTTATCTGTCAGGCTTTAGTTGGTGCTGTTCAATTCTCTGTCTGTGAACGGGCCCATGCATGATGTTCAGTTGTGTTTGCCAGACCACGTAAGAAGCGTATGCATACGTTGCCTCAAATGTGTGCCCACGTGGCATTTGCAATAGGCTCTGAAGGTGCTACTGTCTTTCACACTCTGCTATCTCAGTGCTGCATGTGCGTATGTATGTGTGTGTGGCTTTCCTGCCCTGTGACTGAAGCACCCTCTCAGAACCGGATGCCAGCAAACTGCTGGCTCATAATGTGGTGTGGACTATCTGTCACATGGGATTAGCTTTTCTGATGTAGTTTACTGTGACAAGCTCTCCTTTTGGGTGCACAGATACGAAGCTCAATGTATGCAAAGCAGCATTGTGCAAGGTGACGGGTGCTTTTTTCTGTGTGCACCTGGAGTCACGCCTGTTACCCTGTGGTGCTGAGTATGAAATCCTGAGCGAGATCACCTTAAAAAATATATATGGTGAGTCTCCCTTCAGTTGCATGAAAAGTCATGACATTAGACTTCCTACAGCAGGATCAGCTTCCTTGCTGAAGGGGCAACCAAGAAAAGAGCCTGGAGACACTGGTAGAATTTAGTGTAGGGGAGTGCTCAAGGGCTGTGAGAGCCAGGAGGCTGAAAAGCCAAGGAGGGCACTGACAGAGCTGGCGGGGAGTCCAGGACTGGGAGAACTGGGGGAGGAATGAGGTCTGCAGGGAAGCACAGATGAAGCTGTTGTGCAAAAATGCCCTTTTTGTTTGTTCTGGTCTTCCTTTCTGTGCAGCAGTAAATCCTCCCATCTCATAGTTTCAACATCCTGCTGATAGATAAAGCAGTGAGGCAGTGTAAGCCCTGTGAGCACCAATGCGTCTGGGGATAAACCCCCTCCTTTTCCCCCTCTCCCTTCCTTCACTGGCCTGCCACAAGCAACCTATCTGTGATCCAGGAAATGGGCCATTTTATGATCTAAGATAACCATTTCTGTAAAGGCTGAAGAGCTCACAACGTGCTAGCACTTAGAGATCTATTGACTCTTCCCCTTTTGAACCGCAGCACTGGTCTTCACCATTTAGCAATAATCCACTATATGTTTCTCTTATTGTATGATCCTGAGAAGCAGGTGAGTGAGAAAGGATTGCTGAGATTTTTTCCTGTGGACATGGTGGAGGTAGACAGCAGCTTGCAGTTGAGGAATCTGTCTTACCTCTGGTATGATGGTTTTTTTCTTCTCTCTCTGTTGTGCTCTCCTCCTTCAAGGTGCCTTGAACTTGTCAAGATGTTAAGCCACTTGGAGTCCTTTGTTTTCCAATCGCCCCCATGGGAGGAGGCAGTCCTCCCTGCCTGGGGAGTGATTGCACTGTGGAGAGCTCTAGGTTATTAACCGAAGTGAAAAGAGGTGGTGTGTTCATGTGTTTTTTACTTACTTCTGCCTCTGGTGGAATATCTGAGAGAGAAATCATATCTCAAGGACATCTCTCCTCCCACTTTGGAATCACTCAGCCAGCTGGAGAGGAGCTTGAAACATGTCCAGTTCAGCCGAGCCCTCTGATGGAACTTTTATTCCTGCTAACAAGACAGGTCACCGTGAAGTACCAGTTTGAGGAGTTGCAGAGATGAGTCCCCTTCCCTGCGGCAGAGATGCCTCTTACTCTCTAATCAGCTCCTCTCCCAGAGAAACTGTGCAGCCCATGCTGTCATTGGGCAAGTTGCCCTTCCCCAGAATCTGCTCCACACCCTGTTTTAATTAAACAGCCTAATCTTTAAGTGACCTTATGCCGTGACAGCTGCTAGAGGACCTGCAGTGTCCGGACAAGCGTAATTACTCACTTCAGAGGCACTGTGCTTGGCCATCCAGATGAGGATGCTTTCATCCCCCTTGTTCACAGGTTCCAGTACCTTTCCTCCTGTGGTGCCAGGTCCAGCCTCTCCTGCAGGTGTGACCTGCCCCAGGCTCTTCTGCCTGGCTGTCATTTAGGCTGCCTTCTGCCTGCAGTTCTTTGTGCCACACTGATGACTCCTTCCCCTTCTGCCTGCAGCAGTTCTCTGCTGAGAGCCCACAGCTGGGAGGCAGGTTAAGAGGGGGATTTTGAAGCCCTGGAGGGCCTGTCTTTGACTAGATGATCCATCAGTGGAAGGTTAGCAGCCTCACAGCTTGAGGTGCTGTCTTTCATGGGGCAGAAAAAGGGGCTGTATTGGGGTTTAGCTCTCTGCCAACCCTTATCTGGGGAGGGTCACCGGTTCCACATGAATGGGTTGAACCGCTGAGCGTATATCTGTATAAATGTTAATTTATTATGCACTATAGCTCAAGGGCATTTCAAGGACTTACCCAAAACTGAGAGAAAGAGCCTTACAGGTGTGAGGAGGAGGAGGAGGAGCTGCCATCGTACTGTTGCTTGAGATTGTCTGATCCTTGCTGGATTCCTACTGCTTCTCCTCTGCACAGACTGGAACGCTCAGGGGAGGGGGAAAACCCTGTCTCTTTAATCAGGAAAGCTGAAAAGGCATAAATAAATAAGCCTTAATATTCTAGACGAAGTCTCTATGAAGGGAAAATGAAAAGGGGGAGAATGAGAAAATCATGCATTTTGTCCTGTGCGGCGAGAATCTGCCATCACATCCAGACTTCTAGGTGGTGGCTTTGCACATAAAATGGCCTTATTTACTCTCCCACGCTTTTCTGAAGTGTTTTCGTTGTGCAGACTTGAAGCATTTTTTAAACAGAGTTTACTTCTCCCGAATGCTCTGTAGATGGCATCGATGTGTCCTTTTCCAGGAACGGGATGGGAGATGAAGACATGGAGTACTATTGCCATCTGCTGGCGAATTGGGAGGTTGCAATTTGATGGGGTTTGGGTTTTTTTTCTTTTCCCCAAGCTTGAAAGCAGCTGAAACGCCATGAATAGCCTAATTTCGGGTGTTTTGGTGGTGGACGTGGGGTTTCTAATTTGGATAGATTGTTTATATATAGGGGTCTCATGGCCCTGGATTCCCAGAGAGGGGTAGGGATGCAGGCCAGGCCTGGCATTGGCATAGTTGTTCCCATTCTACAGGATACTGAAGGTCCTTCTCAGAGGTCACGTAGGCACCACTATGTCCAGGTGGGACAGAAGAGGTAGCCCCACAGTGCTTCAGGAAAATGAGCTTCGCAGCTTCATGTAAAGTCATTTCAGGAAGGACTGTACTCCTGTCTGCATAGAAGAGTTGGGGTAGCATGCATTATAAAGATCCCTCTGAAGTGCTCACACACATCCCTGTTCTTAAAGAACTGAGCAGGCCTTGCCCACTACAATCCCTGTGCATTTACAATGTTGGATTAAAGGTTTTCTCTGCCCAGCTACAGATTTCGTTGCCTTTCCCATTGCAGAAGAGCAGTGCACTGGTGCTCTGCAGACTCTGCAGTGCTCCCAGAAGGGTGCTGACTGTTCCTCACTGTACCAGTTGCAGAAGATGAGAAAGGATCAACCCTGGCTCTTCTAATGCCAGAAAAATGAAAGTACAGTTGATGTCCCTTCTCATAGTCTCCTTTCTGTCTTCATCTTTATCTTTGAAGGGAAAATGGAGGTAAGGGAAGCACCCAGCATGGCACAGCAATTTTTCTGCACAGCCAAGTGTATAACTCTGAGCCATCTTTTCTCATGGGCACTGCTACTCAAATAGATCCAGGCATTAGTCAGTGTAAGCTGAGGGCACCAGGATCTCCATCCTCTCTCTCATTAGTTCTTTGCATTGAACAGGAATGATTACACTGGAGGCAGGTATTTGATCCTGGGCTGGAAACAAGTAGGGTCCATGAGGCATATGGGGCTGCATGTGGACTGCTCCTTTAGAGCTTCAGAAATGTCATGGTGGGAAGGAGAGGTGAAATGATGAAGGGGAAGGATTGTTTAATTTCATGGAAAATGCTCTTTGTCAAGACCGCTAGTGTAAGTTTGATGAAACTACTGAGAACACTCTCTCAGATCCCAGAGGGAATTTCTGGTGTAGTGAAGACGAGGAAACAGCAGACTGAATGGTGTCCTGAAAACAAAAAGCAGCATCTGTGTCTCTGCTCAAATTCTCATCTTTTTCACCCTGTTTTTTTCACAGCTGTTTTCTGATTACCTTTGCTTTATTTCACAGCAGCCTCAAAACACATCTCAAAACCTCCATATTTCCCTAATATGGGATTCTTGCTTTCTGGCTATTCCTAATCACCAGCCAGCCAAGTTTTAGACCACTACCACAACCTAGTTCCCAGGATGTTTTCTCACATTGAAAGCCATCCCTGCTTTCCTTTGCAACCAGAGAACAACCCAGCTGTACAACATGTGACAGCCCTCCCTAGCTATAGAGCAACTTGGAACTAAAAGCTCTAGGTGAGAAGGAGCTGGTGAGTCACAGCTGCAAGCGCACAGGCCTCATAGGTAAGAGATAGAGGCTTCTTTGTGAGAAATTCCCCTATAGATAGACTGAACCACCATTTTTAATAGCTTCTGGTACTGAGGGACTGCATCTTCTTCCTCTTTTGTTGTTTCTGTCCTGGATTCTGACCATCATTAGTTCATGAGCAAATGCAGCATGTTCCCAATCAGCTCCCCATGTGCTACCCACATGCTTCAGGCAGAGCACTGCTAAGCAGAGATGCTATGCTGCAAGCAGTAACTGTGAGAGCCAAAGAGCAAGGATGAGGATGTTGCTAGGGGAAAGTGGAAAAGGGAAGATAAAGATGTGATGGGGCAGAACAGATGGGTAGGGAACAGAAATGGAAGTCTTGTGGTATGGATATCCTTTTCCTGTTTTGCATTTGATAGTGATTGTAGTGGTTTCATAGCTGCCAATACATGAATATTCTTTGCCCAGCACAGAGGATAAAACTCAGGCACTTTCAGTTTTCACAGCTTCCCATTAAAATGTAGGAAGCTGCAAAACACATACCAAATACCTGTTTGTTCTGCACAGCCTGTTAAAGGATCCACCACAATATAGGTCACAGTAGCAGCATTTGAAACTGTCTGTGTTCCCTGTGCTGCAGCCAACAGAGAGCAGCATAGTTACACATATGCATGCACCATCCACAATCCAATCCCTGCACAGTGCTTCCCCGTGACTGCTTATCCACCTGGTACTGGTTTCCTCCACCACACTTTTGGCTGTGGGTGCCAGAGTGAGCCCCAAGTGCTGCACCCACCATCTCCTCTGTGCCAGAGTGACATGCTGGCCCTAGGCATGGGCATCTCCCATCCTGCATGGACAGCCAACTGATGATGTGGTGTGAGGAGCTCTGCTGCAAACAGGCGATTTGACTGCTTCAAGATCAGTAAAGGAAAATTAAGTACAGGAGAGGTTTTTCTGGTTTTGGCACAGGGTATATTGCTCAACTGGCAGGTTGATCTCGCTAGTGACTCTGTGAGTGGCCACTGGGGATACTGTTGTCTGCATTCCCTGAGTAGACCTGTCTGAGTGTCCAAGAGGCTTCCCTTCTGCTGGCAGGAAGCTGTACAAGCAACACAGGGATGGGTAGGATGAGCCTGAGCCTGCCTGCAATGTGGGAAGCAGGATTCCCAAGGCCCATGTGTCCTGGCTTAGTGGGACAAAATCTTAGAATCAGTTTTCTAATCAGGAAAACTGCATGTCTAAAAAGACTTCAGCACTCAGTGGGAACAAAGTGATAAGATGCTTTGTGTTAGTTTTCAGGCAGCGCTGGTGTGTGGTGGTCAAGATCTGAGATAAACAGGTACAGAAGCTGGGGAAAGTGGAAGCCCCGGGCAGTTGACCAACAAAAATTATGCCATACCGTAAATGTCACACTTACCATAAACTGGGGAGTTTGCTGGGGACTGCCCACCTTCCTTGATGCCTGACATTCCAAGAGGGACTCGCCTGCCATTCTACCCCCGAGGCCTCCTCCCACCACTGTATCAGCTAAATACAATTCTGTGTACTTTATATTAATACTGTTAATAATATTAGGATTTATTATTATTTTATTAAATGTGTTTCTGTTTCCACCCATGGATCTCCTTTTCTTTTCCCGATTCCCCTCCACAATTGGGAAGGAGCCACTGGTTGATAAAACAACTGTCTAAACCATGACACTGTAGCACCTGAATGTAAACACAAGAGGATCAGCCACACAAGATGTGTTGATGGGCTTGAAACACAGGCCCTGCATTGGGGCAGCATCTGCACATTTCCTCCTGGGGTGGCAGGGTGGTGTGACCATAATGGGGAGATGCCATGTTATTGCAGGTGGGTCCTGAATCTGGTCATACTGACAGAAGACTTTGAAAGGCTGGGTATCAGCCACTACAGCATCCTTCCTCAGATGGGAAGAGAACTCAGGAGCTTTCTGTCATGTGGTGGTAATGCATCAGCAGGCCATTGCCACCAATGCCAAGTTGGGTTCTCACTAAGACTTGGGTTGAAAATTATGATAATAAGCTTTAAAGCTCATTTGTTGGTTTGTTTCAAACGAACTTGGCAGCAGACTTTCAAAATGTTTACCATCTCTTGTATTAGGGAGCTAAGCTGGGTAGCATGAGGTTTGGGTTCATTGCTATGCTCTGCCATGTACTTCCCATCTGACAGAGAGAAATCTGTCTGGGTTCCTAGCCCATTTGTGAAATGGGAGCAGCAGCACTGCCTTCTCTCTCAGGAGTGTGGTGTAGATGAAGAGGTGGGAGGATGTATGCTTGCAGACTAGGGTGACTGGAAAGTGCACAACATAACAGCCCAGCGAGGAAGAGGAGCGGGGGGCAGTACCCTCTTTCTCAGCCTTGGTAGCAAATCGGGCCAGATCTCCTGGTTTGTGACCTGCTAGGTGATGTGTGGGAGTTGCCATAGCAGGCTTCGGTTTTGAGGGAAAATAAAGAAAGGCAATATCTGTCTAACAGCGGGACACATCGTTGCAGATGCATGCTTGTGCCACATCTCATCTGCTGATATTAGTGGTTAAAGCCATGCTGGTACCTCTTCCCTACCTGAAGAGGTTAGGGTGGGTAAGACCCACTTCCAAAATAGCAAATTCTTCCCTTGTGACTGGAGGCATAGCCTTGATGGAGGAGCAGGCTGTCTCTCTCTCTGCTAACACAAACACATGCACAAGCCACAGAGAATTAGCCAGATGGTTTCACTTGAAAAAAATTGAAAGCACAAAGCCATCTGCTCTCCTGTCCTGGGGATCATGAACTTGACTTCTTGCCTACTGGTATAAATTGAATCTCACAGAGTGAAGGCAACACATGTATGCACCCAGTTCAGCAATCCCTGGGCTTGATGGGGACAACAAGGACTTGATGAGGACTGGAAACAGCTCCATCATTGGAGTTTCCTGTGGCCAGACGTTCCCAGCATGTGTTGCGGTAACCCTTCCACTGAGAGACAAATGCCAGCCAAATCGCTATTAGTTGTGGGGAGACAGCAGCTGCAAAGCGCTGCGGAGCCGTGTGGCCACACCTGCCTGCAGCCCTCGTTTAACGGCAGAGGGAGCGCTCGCACCGCTCTTGGAGAGAGACGTGACTGCTGCTCTTTCCAAGCAGGTGCAGGGGAGAGCAAGCTGCTTAGGAAATGAGTTAGGCGGTCCTGGAAAAAGTAGTCCAGTCCTTGATCAGCCCCTGAGATGCCCCTCTATTAGTCTGAGCATACAGAGGAATGCCATTGCCACGGCAAGCAAAAGGACCACCCTCCAAATGAAGATAAGAGAGATGTTTGCATAGTTGGCATAGAGGGAATGACAGTGGCTACTGATCGTATTTTGGAAAGACACCCAGGACAAAAAGTTGTTGTTCAGGGCAACCCTCTGTAGGGAATAAATAGAGCTTAGGAGCCCAAATCCTTCCTCCAGCACTGGCTTGAATGTTTTATTTGGCCCTGATTCTGTTCTCCCCCTTTGAGTTAGATTTGTGTGATTATTCCAGGAAATAAGTCCCCTGGCTGGAACTGTTGTAAAAACCATGGCAGTTAATTCAGCATTTCAAACTAATGTTTGTATTATTAGTGCATAATTGTTTAGTTAGGTGTTGCCAGCACTCATGTTTTGTTGTGAGGCTTGTAGTATTCACTGTGTTTCTGAAAGGCTTGCTGTTGAAGTCAAGATATTTATTTCTTTCATTGAAGCAGCATGTTTCTGGCCCTTATGCTTTTGACAAAGAGAATGGACCTGAAAGGTTAAAAAGCTAGGGAACTAGTGAGAAGAATCCATCATTTATTACTCGGAAAAAACAAAACCTTGTGATTTTTAGCTTTGAGGGCCTGACTCCTGACTTTTTTGTACTACAGTGTTGGCAATGTGGTAGTGAGAAAATGCACTGTGAATTGTGGTGGTTTCCTGGGAAGCTAAATGCTCTGGGAGTTGCTTTCATCCATTCAAGAATATGCAATCTTATCTCATGACTCTTGTATTCAAGGAAGATAGTTGTAAAATTCCAACTCACTGCTAACAAATTAAGTTGGAAATGAAAGATAGTTTGTAAAGAAAAAAAACCCAAGATCCATCAAGACAAGCCCTTTTCAGCAAAAGCTTTAAAGCACAAGCTTACTTTTATGCAAAGAAATTATCCTTTTATGCAAAGAAATCATCCTGCTGACTTCAGTGGATTGTGTTGTGCTTATACCCAAGTGATTCTGAAGAGAAAATAGGCTGGAGGAAATAAAACTGGGAAGCACGAGTGGACAGTTCATGAATTGGAGGAGGTAGAATTAAGCTAATAAATGATTCATTCAGAATTGTTTACCCAGCTTTAGCTAGCATCAGGAGGGAAAGAATGCAAATGGGGCTGATTATCCAGATTCACTTTGTGTCAGTGAGTTGTTCTTGGCTCGGGAACTCTTCCTACAAAGGGAAGGGTTGAACACTCCATCATTTGAGAACATTTATCACAGAATTGGACAAAAGTCTGAGAATGCACTGCAGGAAATCCTCACAGTGGAGCAGAGGGCTTGATTCCCCAGGTGCTCCTTCCTTATCTGCTATGGTGCTTTAGTGTTGGTAACCATGCAGATTACCAGCTGAATTGCCTGAATGAAACTGCACTGAGGGAACTCTCCCATAAAAGTTGAACACAATAAGGGTTGCTAATAAAGGTATGGCAAAATCCTTGTCAAATAACTAACTTTTGCAGAAAAGATAGCTAAGCTAAACTAAAAATACCTGGCTGATTCCCTGAAAATCTTTACCCAACTCTGCCTCAAATGAGGCTTTTGGAGCTGGATCTGCCCACCAGTTCTAGTGACAAGCAGCAGGAAGCCCAAGGCAAACCCCACACTGGTGGTACTGCTCAAGACAGCTGAATTTGCTGTTCCTCACTGCCACTTAACAAGCAACCCACGCCAGGCAATACAAAGACACAGCAGAACAGAAGAGACACCTGGCTGTTTTGTAAGCTATTGCAAACAAGGACTGCTAGTGAAACAGAGGATGGAGTAATCTTATTGTAGATGAGATACCTTTAGTTAGGTAGCCTCCCTTGAGAACTGGTTTATCAAACAGTGACATAGGACAAAGTCTGATGTGAGTCAAAGTTGAGAGTATACAGCAACAGTCAATTTCTTGGAAGTGTAACTGGGGGAGAGGAGGAAAACTCCCACTTCTGTTTAAAGTGATAATGAAGTTACTTTTGGAAGCTGTTTTGACATACTGGAGGAAAGGTCCTGGGGACACATGGACTCTCCACCACTGGGAGTTGAGGAGAATAGGTAGGGCAAACAGTTTTTGGGAAAGATTTTAATGTTGTTGATGCTTTTGAGAAGTAGGGGTTGGGTAGACAGTCCAGCAGGGGTCTTCTAGTTCTACTTCATGTAATTCTAGCAGTGTAGTTTGTGGGGAAGGACTATGTAATACCCAAGGTGCCATCGACTCACTTGTGATTGCAAATGGTCAAGAACTTTGCTTTACAGGTGGCCCTTCACAGCATCACTTTGGGACAAGGGGACTAATGATGTTGTAGGAGGAATGACAGCCACTCACTCATGAACCCTGCTGCCTTCAGCACCTTAAGCTGTCTTTGGAGGTCTCCCATCCAAGAATCTGAATTAATGCTTCTCTGGAACAAGAGAGAGAGAGAGAAGGAGATTTATGGTGGTTTGCAAGCCTGAGAGAGGCACCATGACTAACAAGCTAATTAGCCCCTCAAAAGCTGGTAGACAAATGGAGAGGAAAAGAGTCTCTGTCTAACCTGCAGCCTTACATTTTACACACTGTGAGAAGGCAGCTTGCCTGCAGGGGCCAGCAGAGTTTGACAGGAAAGTGACTTTCAGTGCATCCTCTTCCCTCTGGCACACAGTCCATCTCCTGCAGTGTCACAGAGCACCCTGCACCTCGCAGAGGCCACTGCAGTGGGGGCAATCATTTACAGGGTTTCCTTCTGAACGAGATGTCTGAGGTGCGAGTATTTGGTGCTGGAGTCAGGATGAAGCTGGTGGAGGAGGGAGAGCCAAGGAGTACTTTGTGCCCTACATTCCTTGAGGCTCCTGCGGTGCAGGTTTTAGAGAGAGAGCGAGCAGCCCACCCCACCTCCATCTGTGTGAAATAGATGGAACATAAAAAATGTTTTAAATAATTGAATAATGAAATGAATATATTAATGCTCAGAGAGCGGGAGAGGGCTGCTGGGCTGGACTTACTCAGCCAAACAGCCCCTGACAAGCCAGAAAAGAGGTAGGGTCAGCATTTATTCTTCCAGAGGGGATTTGAAGGCAGGGTACTGTGTTCAGTGACGTTCCATAGAGCTTTCCTTTCTTTCTCCCATTTCTTTGTTCAGTGATTCCAGCTGCTTTGTTTTCTCCAGGTGGTCTCCTCTGCCTCACTGTCATACTGCTGTCTCTAGGTCTTCTTTCTCCTCTGTATTTTCTCTCTTATCATCATTCCCTTTTGCATCCTTGTCTTCTCATGGCTTTATGCTGTTTAATCCTCCAAAACACAGGCAGCCTTCTCAGAGAGCATATATCCATCTCCAAGACATATGCCCACCCTAATTCTGTAGCCACTTTATTTCTTAGAAACATTTAATTACAGGTGAGATTCATCTACTCTCCAGATACTCCATCTCTCATTCAGGAGACAAGTAAGTGTCTAACACCAAATGCAGTGCATCTCTAGAAACATTTATGTGGCTGATGGCTGAGGTTAGCAGTCTGAACCATTAATTTGCTTTTGTAGGAACGCAAGTGCAGAAGTGAGTTGAGTTTGGTAAGTCAGGCAGTAAATGGCATAGGAGTTGGCATTAAGAATCGTTGAATTGCAATACTAGTGAAAAATATGGAGTGATGGAGCAGGTCGCAAAAAGCTGCTGCACATTATTTATTATGCCCAGCTCTGCCAGTGCCCCATCCTGCCTTGCAGCACGCCACCCTGTCCTCAACTCTCCCAACCTTGGCTCCCCATACCATCTCTACAGTGTCCCCCAGCTTTCCTGCAGCCCCCTGCCCTCTCCCTGTTATTTAAGGACTTAATTCCATTTTGTGGAGACTGCCAGTGTTGCTGATGCATGCAGCTGTTTGTAAAAATGATCATTCGGTTCCAGAATATTACAGGAAAACCTGCTGATTCCCATCAGGTGTAACCTGAGTCATATTTCAGATGCTAAATCCAAAATACTTAAGGAATCACCCAGACATTTTTTGTTTGTAAATGTAAATGAAATAATTCAATTAGTGGCTTTGCCCTGTTTGAACACTTTTTTTTTCCTTAAAAGATCTTACTGTTTGAATTATTTTGGGAGCAGAACCTTCAGAGATCTTGTAGCCCTGACTCTTGTAGTCAGTAGAGTCCTGTTGACTAAGCTTGACTAAAGACAAGTTATGCTGTTGCTGTGTTTTACTTAATGCATGCATTTGGGAGCTTTTTGCTTAAAGAGAGGTTAGAATGTACAGAATATAAATTAGGGCAGGAATGAGTTTGGGAGCATGTGAGAAGAGAGGGATGAGCTGGAGGGGCTGTTTGGTATGTTGGAAACTTGATTTTTCTCCAAAGATCATGAGAAGACTCTACAGGTCTACATACATGGGGTAGCCTGTATAAAAAACACATAAAATACATATACAAAATACGTACATTAAAAAGTACCTATGGAAGAGGAGCCTGTGGTATGGATCATAGCAGCAGCTGGTGAGAAGAGGAGATGCTGGTGAAGAGAGACAGATGATTTCTAAGCGCAGCATGCAGGGACAGGTGGGGAGGAGGAAAGCACAGGGAGTTTAAAAGTGGCAGCTCTCTCCTTCATCTGGGAAGTTATTTCTTATGCAGAGCGAATGTAACCCTCCAATGCGTCTTCCAGTTAGTGACACCCAGGAAATGTTTTATGGATGAGGCTCCATCACCTGTTGGCATGAAGAGTAGAAGGCAGAGCCACCGGTGATGGATGATCACTTTGAAACTGCACTGTGTCCTCTGCACCCTCCGCCTCCCTTTCCATGCCTCTTTATCATGCATCATTGCAGTAGCATCCACCTGCGGCTGCCAGGAAACTCCCAGTTCCCAGCTTCTCTCCCTCTTAACTTCCAAGATGTTCTGACATACTTCCCCTTCTCTGAAACTGCTTTTCTAAGTCAGAGATGTCATCACCTAAATGGATTAACTATTTGCATTTCTGTAGGTGGCAGTGAGAGAGGGAATTCTTCTCTGGACACACTGTATAGAATATCATGCGTCTTAACCCTTTTCTACTCAGTGAGCGTCCTGATGTAAATCAGATGGTTTTGTGGCATGGGGAAAAAGGAGCAAGATTTTGCAATTTTGCAGTTGTTTTATTTTGGGTTGTTGTGGGTATGTGCTGCCTATTTGAAACCTTAATGTGCAGGTTTTTTGTTGGGATTTGTTTGTTTGGGTTTTTATTGTTTTATTTTGGTATTTTTTTATTAATCTTTGTTTTCCAAATACCCTCTTTATCTGCATCTCTCTTCTCACTAGAAACTCCATTTGCTAATGCGATGGGAAATGGCAGAAAATGACCACAACGGGTACTGGAAAGCCCTGGCCCCCAAACCAGATTATGGTCAGAGACAAAATAAGGAGAGACAAGAGAGTTTCAGAGATGGCTGGCCAATCACCCTGATAGTTACTTATTTGCTGAGCAGCCCCTAAATTTAAGCAGTTGCCAGAAACCCATTTAATAAAAGTAATTTTCCAGATACATTTGGAAAACATATATAGAGCCTAGGTACTGGCCACAGTCCTAGCATGTCTATTCTTGGATGGCGCAGTCTCAATTAAACTTCCCGTTCAATCCCCAGCCATCAGGTGCTCCCTTCTGTGACTGCCAAGCCCGGTTTGCAGAAGCAGGTCTCTGACTGTGAGCTGTGTTATTGCCATGCCAACCCTTCCTTTATTCCTGAATCCCTGAGTCCCATCTTTGTTTTTGCTTCCTGCAGGAGGTCTTGTGTTAGTTCCACAGTAATCAGTAGGCAGTTTGCTTCAGTGCATCACTTAGTCTAATCTAGGTGGTACCCAAGCTTTCCTGTCTTTTCTACTTCTCTGTAAACAGGAGTTTGTTTCTGTTCCTGGGAGTCCTAGAAAAACATAGTAGTGCTGGTACAGTGCATTCAGAGAGCAAAACCCCAGGGCTGTTTCCAACATGCAGTTCTCACTCCTGGTACAGTGGCAATGGTAGCAAAGCCAGGCACCTCCAAACTGTGGCTATTAGCGGCTTCTTAAGGGCTTCCAGGACTTAAGGGCCAGCAGGACTAGAGAAGTGATTGTCCCACTGTGGTGAGGCCGCACCTTGAGTACTGTGTTCAGTTTTTGGCACCACAGTATAAGAAAGACATGGAGGTGCTGGAGAGGGTCCAAAGAAGAGCAATAAAGCTGTTGAAGGGTCTTGAGAACAAGTCTTATGAGGAGTGGCTGAGGGAACAGGGGTTGTTTAGTCTGGAGAAGAGGTGTCAAGATGCACCAGGGGAGGTTTAGGTTAGACATTAGGAGAAACTTCTACACTGAAAGAGTTATCAAAGACTGGAACAGGCTGCCCAGGGAAGTTGTGGAATCACCATTCTTGGATGTATTTAAAAGCCATCCATATATGGTGCTCAGGGACATGGTTTAGAAGTGGGCATGGTAGAGTTAACAGTTGGACTTGATGATCTTAAAGATCTTTTCCAACCATAACGACTCTATGATTTTATTCCTTCTCAAGCTGTAAGCCAAAGTAGTACAGATGGTGCTGAGGGACCTGGGAATGAGCTGCTTTGCATCTGTAGGTGGGCAGCACAATATTACTGTGTTGAAACTGTCCTAAACGCCTGCCCCAGCTCCCGTCTGTTAGGCACATGGATGCACACGTATGGTGCACATCCCACAGGCCTGATAGATGTATAAGATGAACGGCAAGGAGCATTGCTGTGGCACTGCCCCACTCCAAACACCAGAATTTGTCCTGATTGCCAGTGAGCTTGGGATACAGACTAATAATGGGTCCCCAGGAGCCACTTCTTTCTCCTGTGCAGTTTTTCCCTCCTCCCTCCTCCCTCTTCCTTCGCCTGAGTGTTTAGCTCTGAAAAGAATAATTTATCAAATCATTTTTATTCAGCTTCGGAGGAGGAAGAAAAAGGATGGTGGGGAAAAAAGGGCCCTTTGCTGTTTTAATTGCTTTGCAGCATACTTGTGAGAGTGGAGCTGCGCTTATCAAAGCTGGCACAGCTGAGTCCCTGCCACTCGCTAATGAGAGCCGCCACGTGACC
>NW_010206405.1:37060-43231 GCF_000695765.1 Mesitornis unicolor | reverse complement strand
GATGGACCAGATAGTGCCTCAAATCAGGCAGGGACTCGAGCACTTAGCAAGTTAATTTAAATGAAGAGCTATAAAGTTTAAACAGAAGGCTGGGGGAGCTTGTTTTACAAGGACTTTGGGATCAAATTAAGGGCTTTATTTATCTTTAAAAAAAGGCGAAATGAGACATACAGTCTAGGATGTTGTTTGACTTGGTTTTTACTGATGATTCATTTCTGAGTCAGGTGTCAGGGTCTAGGAAGGAGGAGGTTATTTCTTTCCTTGACTGAATGAAGGAACCAGCTGAATTCCTGGAGCTCATTCATTTCTCTTTGTGCCTGAGGATATCTTTTAACAGCTTGGTGCTTCAGTGTCTCCAGAGAACTGCCACAGTGTGCGGTGGGATCTGGTCGTAGAGTTGTGAGCACTGTGGCTCTCTGCCAGAGAGCTGCTAAAATTGACAGTCACCTGAGTGCCAACTACATGCACTCACACCTTCAGGGAGAACTACCAGGGCTTCCAGGGGACTGTGCAAACAGTCTGAGTTTGCACCATTCAGTCAGTGGTCCCTTGCAGCCCTCCATGACTCTTCCTGCCATGGACTGACCATACAAACTCTGCAGCACCACAGGAATAAATCCTGACCCAGGTGACCGTGTCTGCTAAGTCCTAATCTCTTGGTACAATTTGGTTTCATTTCCACCCAGTTTCGATCCATTATAAGCCAAGTTCTGAAAGGCGGTCATTTATACCAGCTGCCAATGTTCTCAGGTTGTATCGCAACTTGCATCCTGACCTCTAACATCTCCAGTTATTTAGGGTAAGAATCCCAACACAGCTTTACTGTTGCATTTCAGTTGTGTCTTGCAGGACACCTTGTGACTGATCTTCATGTGACTGTACCAAAAAGTCACTTTCCGTACAGATATCACACCTTGAGCAACCTGAACTAACATCAGCTAGCCCTGTTTTGAGTTGGATGTTGGATCAGGTAACATCCTAAGGTCTTTTTTTTACTTTGTTTTATGATTCTGTGGGTTTGGAATCCTGCTGTTCTGAGGCCAAGTCTAGCGTAGCCCTGAATGATGTGTATCATAGGCTGGTACCCATCAATGAAGGTGAATTACCCCCAGCACAAGGTTCAGCTCAGTGATAAAAATAAAGAGAATAGAGGGTGTGAAAGAGCAGACTAATATCTCATACTTAAGTTCTTTTTCGATAAAATTGTTCATCTCCCTTCTGGCTGTCATCACACTTTGGGTTTCACATTTTTAATTAAAAACCCCATAGCTGAAATTTCTGTAATATTGTAAAAATGAGGACTGAATTCTACCTGACTGCTTGTCAGTTTCTTCATATGAAGAAACAATGTCGGCTCTCTAAAATATCGAACGTGAATAAAATATGTTGGGTTTTCCTTATTTTTAATCTTAACTAAAAAAAATAGTTTCATAAAAAGCTCTCTTGAAAGCAATGATGGGACAATCTATTATTAAATGAAACAAATCAATATTAATGCAATCTGATGGCTGAGATTTGCTTGAGTAGTATTTTATATTCATGTGTATGCTGTTAACTCTCCCTTAGTAGATATGTGCAACATGGATGAGTTAAGGTTGCTGTGGGAACCGTAATTTTTTAAATTTCCTGACTTTTATGCAGGTAAAGTCAACCCCAAGCCAGCTTACATTAATATAATGTAATTTCCTTAAAGAGTGTTGGGAGTATTTTATTGTCTGTGTTCCTGCATTCAATTGCATGTTCAACCAAAAGAAGTTTGATTCCTAGTCCCACATTAAAGAATTAGAGCAGCAGGCCTGGAGCTTGCTTTTAGAAAAGAGCCAACAGCTCTGACCACTACCACGATCCACAGATGAGAAGGCTTTTTCCATCATGTGCTGCTTGCCAGGTGCCTGTGTGTGCCTTGTTGCAGGTGGCATGCACACATGCATCCTTTTGTGCAGCAAGAAGACAAGGGGCCTGGGATTTAGTACCTTAGACAGGCCACTTTCCCTGGTGTGTGGTGTGACCTTTCCAGATGCATAGGGTTGCATGAGAAAAGGCTGAAATGACCAATCTGACCACAAACTCTCCTAGTTCCCTGCCCCCTTCCTTCTTGTCATGTTGTGATAACCTGCACACATCACCAAGTGAATGGGATGCTGGTTTGAAATTTTGTCATACTCTTTGCAGTTCAAATATATCTTACTTACTGAATATCGGGCAGCTAGATAATTTCCACCTCTTATTCAGAATTAGGAAAATTGCCTATTACTAGTTATCTACAACTTACAGCATAAATGCCTATAACCATGGTGGCTGCAGGCTCCTCATAGTCAATGGAGAGACAGCCACAGTCAGGAAGCTGTTTATCTGATGTTTCCACCTGATGTCCACAACAGGATGGGATGATTCAAGTTTTGGAAGTCCATATTTACCTATAGGAGTGCAGTCTAACTCAAGAGGAGCCTTCTACATTAAACATGACCAAATTTAGCCCTAGTATATCCGCAAATAGATAATGATAATATGCAAAGACACCCAGCCCAGACGTTAACAACCTATCTATATGTTACCATAGGGAACCTCTTGGCTACTTAATGCTGCAGAGAAAGAAGCCTCCATGAGCCTGACTGGAGTGCTGTTTTGCTACAAAGACATTGCTTCTGGTACCAAAACTTGCTTGCAAATCTCAGCAATGCTTTACTTTATGCCATAGAGACATAACCTCACGACCATCTCTTTAGCCTCACGACCATCTTTTTTACATGACGCAGTTTGCACTGCTGGGCACATTTTCAACCACTTCTAATCAGCACATGATGTTTTAGCATGAATGTGAGTTTAGCTAAAGCTGGACTTGGCTGCTGGAGTGACAAGGGAAAATATCAGTTCATCTGTTGTAATTTTTAGTGCTGTTGGAAAAGGACATGTAAATCTGGAAATAGATGTGCGTAAAAAGAACCTGGAGCTGATGTCCCTTGTCAACCTACTTGGGAAATAGAAAATCAAGCCTCTCTGTGTGAGAAGCAACCTGTCTTCAAGACTGCCTGGTCTTTCTTGGCTAATAACACTAATCAGTGAATAGTATGAATGGTAGTGGTCCTTTCATGCAGGAACTGAGAAGACAGCATGGAACCCAGTTTAGTGTTATATATCGTGTGGCAATAACTCTACTCATGCAGGGGGCCAACTATGGCAATGGCTGACTGATTTCCTTCAGTGAATTGTTTTAGCTGTTCGGCAGAGATAGGATCATCCCCTTCACTTGTATAGTGGTGTGTTCTAAACCTGATTTATCGTCTCATACCTTTGGTGGATGGTGCTGCCTTTTGCAACAATTTGTGTTTCAGAAATACAACTTCAGGCCAATCACTCTGATCTTTCCAATCCAGAGAGGAAATTTCCTTGGGGCAGAAGTAGTTAATAAAAGTTAAATCATCCAGTAAGGGGACAGAAAAAAAATACCATGTGACTAAGATGGCCAATTAGACATCATGAATATTCAGAATTCTCTAATCGAATGAAAGCTCATTACAAACACCCAGACTGAAATTTGCTCATGTAAAATATTCATTGAACAATTTTGCATAAATAAATAATAAACAATAATAAATGCATAAAAATTTGTTCATAGACTATCTATCAGCAGGGGGAAAAAAGGACAGAATCTGCTAAATAAACTGTATGTAATAAGTAATCTGTCCACTGCTAGTTTTGAGCTCTCCCATGGTACGTCTGCTGTGGAGACCTGACATAAGCATGTCTCTTCTGGGAGGGATGTGAAATAGGGCTGCTTGGTGCAGATAAAGACTTTGAGCTACTCCAACCTTGAGGGAGCAAGGTATCTAAGATTGGGACTTACCTTGCAAGCTGGAGAAAAACAGTAGATTTGAAGAGGAGGATTCAAACTCGTTTCTATCTAAGAGTCAGGGCAGTCACCTGTCCAGCCAACCCAGGTTTATAGAACTCCCAATACAAAGGATGAGTTCAGTTTCACCTTTCATTGTAGGGCGATGCAGAGGGAGAACAAAATTAAAACTGTAGTGTGTGTTTGTATGAGGTGCAAGGGAATGCGTATTGCTGGACACATGCAAACAGGCTGTACACAAACAGAAAAAGGTCAGAGCTGTCCCAGAGCTGCATATGAAATAACAGCAAATGACTGTGTGTGCTCTGCCTACCTGTTTGGTTAACAGGGCCAGGGGAAGAGGAGGGGGAGAGAAATCAAAGGGTTGTTTCAATAAAATGTGAAAACAAAAATCCACAGTTGTTAGGAGAGAAATACCAGGCAAAGGGTACTAAGCTGTGATTGGAGATGGTTATGAGTGAAAAGGTCTCATGCCCAGACCAGTCTCAGATCATGCTGTGCTGGGGCCCATCTGTGGAGCCTCTGTCTCTCAGGAAGTCTATGAGACAGCCTGACCTATTTAGCATGGGCTAGATGAGAGCTGTACACCTCGGGGCAGGAACCATCATTTTTGTGGTTTGTTTGCACAGATACTAGCAGAAAAGCACCCCATTCTCCAGCTATGCCCCATCACAAGAGCAATGAACGGGACAGTTGTGGGGACATCATATGCACCTCCTGGACATGGTAGGAGGGATGTGAGACCTTAGGCTGCCCCCATTCTCATTCTGTAAAAGTCATCACTCACCTATGATAAACCTTTGCACATCCTCCTTCACCCACACAGTAATTACCTGACAAGTATCCCAAGCATCCTCCCACACAGCGAATTACATGGCAAATTTCCTGTAACTACAATGGTGATTACCTGGTCCTTCATGCTGCCTGGTAATTAGAATCTGAAAGTGTTTTGTAAAGGTTAATTTATGGGAGACTGATCACACCCCCTGTGCCTACTCCAAGCCCATGACTTCCACTTTCACATACGGGACTGAGGGTTTTCTGTGGTGCCACCTGTTCCTCTTCACCCTGGGCAGGATTTGACATCTCTGTGGATCAGGGCAGAGAAAGCAACCAGGGCTGCGCAGGCTTTTATCTGTTGTCAATGCGCATGTGCCCAGTCCCCAGCAGGTAAATGAGTGATGCTACCACAAACTCAAGAGTTTGATGTGAGGTTCCCTAATGGCTGTGGTCCCCAGGAGTTTGGCTGGGAGCTGCTGAGGCTCCTGCCATTCTCCCTGGAGGACCCACCATATTAAGCTGCCCTCTCCATGCTACTTTACAGAGGTAATCACTGCCGTTCTACTGATCATGCTGTATGGGAGAATTAACATTGGCAAACAAAAAAAAAAGAAAGAAAGAAAGAAAAAAGAAAATAAAACCCCTTAAGCCCCCTTTCCCACCCACCAGTGGAATCTCACATGGAAATTTTCTGTAAAAGTGAGTGATCATGTGTTTTTCATGCCAGAGTTTTGAGATTACATGGCTGGCTTTTGCCCTGTTAGAGAGATCCCTCTTTCTGTAACTGGCTGCAAATCCCTACCCTGTTATCACAAGACAGTTAACTACCTAATCACACAGTTTTATTGCATGCTTAGCCATGAAACACCCCGTGCTGCCAGATGCTATAACAGACTGTATTAGGGAAATAATAACAAGGCAATTCAGAAGGCTCATCTCATAGCTGCTGGGTAATTTAGTGACCAGGCTGTTCTGTAATTTTGTTGTCACCATGGCTCTGTGGATTTGGCTGGGAAGAACTGTGTCAACACATGTGCCATTTGCTGTGACGGACTGCGTGTTGTACAGCAGCATTGCATGGGAGGAGTTGGTACATGCAACAAAGGAGTCCGCTCATTTCTGCTTGTTATTAATCAGGGTGGACCTGTGCAAGGGGACTGATCACTGGTTTCCTTTCTGACTGGTTCATCACAGAGACCAAACACAAAAATGGTAGCAAAGGTTGATTCGTCTTCGTACCCCCTAAAATTAGTCTCTCCAGGGGAGGGTTGATGAGGGTGAACAATGTGAGGATAATGTAAAATATGGGATGGGAACTGTTTATTTGGGCAGGGCAAAAACTTACCCCCTGGGCTCTGGCAGATTAACACTTCTGCAAGCACCAGGATTTGTTGAAAAGAGGAAGACAGAGAATATATTAAACCATCTGTTTCTCTCTTGCAGTGCACTGTAGGGCTGGAGCAGAGTTGAGTGTGTCTCCTTGTGCATCACTCCTACCTAACTGTGAGAGATGGGAAATTGAGTACTGGCAAGAGACATTT
>NW_010206405.1:7669-37029 GCF_000695765.1 Mesitornis unicolor | reverse complement strand
TCAGCAGGAGCCTCAGTAAATTCATATTTACTAGCAAAGGAGGAATAGCAGTATGCGAGAGATGTGCAACTGAGACATTTTTATTCCATCAGTCCTTGTCATTGCTCCGTGTGCCTCAGCATGAGCTCAGACATGGCCATCAGCTTTCTCTTGACTGTCTGGGCCAGGTTTGGGTTTGAACCATCCCTCTTCTCCTCCCAACTCAGACTGCTTCCCTCTCTCTCAGTAACAGCACAGCACAGCCCAGACTTGAACAATACTGTGAAGCACTAGAAGGTGATAAGGGTAAATGGAGTATTCAGGCTCAAGGGTGGAGACTTCAGCTAGCATGATGGTATTGGTGTGCATCCTGGGGACCTGTGAAAGTGATGGTGGTGGAGAGACACATGTAGGAAGAACAGGAAAGCAAAATGTGTATATGATGACACGACAGCACATCTGAGTTTGTGAGAAGTTTCATGCGTGTGATGGTAATGAGTGTGTGTGACTGGGCAGCTGTGTGGAAGTAGGTGTGAGTGACACAGGCATGGAATGGTGTGTAAATTTGAGACTATGGGAGAGGGAGACACTCTGAGAGGTGTGTCTTGGGAGCCCAGGGACTTTTTACAAAAATGCCTGAACTTCTGAGAGCTAGGGAGTATGTGTAGGTAGCAAGTACCCATCCACTGCACCGTGGTCCTCCATGAGATGAGGATAACGTTGAGAAAAAATGTAGGCTATGCTAACAGCTGATCATTTGTTGTGACTTTTATGTTCCATTTCTGACTTTCAGCAGCAGGGAAGGAGGGAGGGAGGCATCATCCTGGAGATTGTTGTGTGTGAGTAACTGCTGCGTTGCACAGTGAGAAGGAACAGAAAGCAGCCTGACTGCAAGGAGCATGTGGAAAACAAAGCCAGTAGCATCAGCTGGGATCTTTGACCAAAGGAACTATTAGAAAGAATTTTGTTCAGACAGATAGATGGGAATGGCTTCATTATAGATGTGAAGAGATGTCTTTGGCTGCCTGGGTAAATCTACTTCACTTGGAATTGTGGTTGATGGCGTAGCTTCCCCTCATTAGCCTGTCATTCATGAGAGAAAGCTGAACTCTAATGCCTTTTATGAAAGATGTTGGTGGTTGCTTACTTAAAAAGCTGGTCCTGCTCTGGCCTTTCTGGTCACCTGCCTGTGGGATGTACCCTGGACAGTCTCCTATTGTGGAACAAGGCCTTTTTTCTCTCATGTGAGCTGAGTGGTCCTAGCCTAAAAACAAATGATGCCTGCAGAAGGACACTCTTTGCAGTGCCCTTCTCCACAGTGTTTAGGGCAGCAGAAAAACAAAGAGTGACTAGAAACGTGCCTCCACCCATGCTGCTCATTCATAACCTAAGTCTCAAATGGTCTACTATGGGTCTGAGTATCCAGACTACTGAAAGGATGAGAGTGTAGATAGATGCCTCACCTTGTCCTCGTGCCGTGGCAGACAGCTGGGCAGGGTGTCCTGGTGAGCCCTCCAAACATGCTGGTGCACACAGGCCCTGGGAATCTTGCGCTTGTGAAATCATATGTGTGTATGATTAAAATTAAGTATGTCCATGTAATTCAGTACTAAGGGTCCAGCTGACGGTTTAGCTACTAGACTCTGAGCAGTTAAACAGGGCTGTTTCTTGTTCAGTGCTTTGACAATGCCTAGAAAATTACAGACTGTTCTTGGTTGGTTCCTGGACATTATCATATTCCTTAATAATCATCCACCATCTCAGTCAACAAGGGATGCAGTGGTGGCAACTGCTATGTCTGCAGCTCAGTGCTATGTTGAGGTGAACAGGGGAGTTCCCAGAGCCCAAGGAACCTAAGAAGGCTTGAGGCAACCCACATGGTGTCAGCAGCTCTCACAGGGGCCACTGATGCAGCTTAGGTGCTACCAGTAGTGACCATGGGCCATTTTAACTCCTTCCAGGAAGTGCCATCAACCAGGACCATGGCAAACAGAGCAAGCAAACAAGGCATGGTGCAGCAGTCCACCCAAATAGGGCACTGCGAGGTGCTTACAGATCCATGGGGCAGGGAAGCACTTGAGGTGTCAGCCAGAACAGTGGGCACTTTCCTCCAAGCTAAGACCATTGCTTCCACACAGGAAGCCCCTGAGATGTCTGATGCTTCCACCCAGAGACATCTGGTAAGGAAAGGGGTTTCGGAACAGACACTAGTTTGCAATGAGTGCCCAGCCCCTTTCCCTGGAGATCGGCACAAGGTATGCACAGACTGATGATCTGCTATGTGAGGTGGGCAAGCTGCAGGAAACAGTGAAAAAGGCTGTGTAGTACTAGAGGAGCTGAATATGGGGCTGAACATGATTCAGTTGGAGGCCAATGTCTAGTGGTGCTCCTCAGGGGTCAGTACTGGGTCCAGCTCTGTTCAATATATTCATCAATGACCTGGATGATGGGACAGCATGTACCCCCAGCAAGTTTGCTGCTGATACAAAGCTGGCAGGAGTGGCTGACACTCCAGAAGACTGTGCTGCCATCCAGCATGACATGGACAGGCTGGAAGATTGGGTGGGGAGAAACTTAATGAAATTCAGCAAGTGCAAGTGTAAAGTACTGCATCTGTGGAGGAACAACCCCAGGTATCAGTACAGGATGGGGGCTGACCTGCTGGAGAACAGCTCAGAGGAAAAGGACCTGGAAGTCCTGGGGGACAGCAGGGTGACCATGAGCCAGCAATGTGCCCTCACAGTCAAGAAGGCCAATGGTATCCTTGGGTGCCATTAAGAAGAGTGTGTCCAGTAGAACAAGGGAGATTATCATCCCCCTCTACTCTGCTCTGGTGAGGCCACATCTGGAACACTCTGTCAAATTCTGGGCTCCCCAGTTCAAGAAGGAAGGGAACTACAGGAGAGAGTCCAGCGTAGAGCCACCAAGATGATGAGAGGGCTCGAGCATATCCCATATGAGGAAAGGCAGAGACAGCTGGGTCTGTGTAGCCTGGAAAAGAGGAGACTGAGGGAGGAATCTCATTAATGCTTATAAATATCTAAACGGTGGGTGTCAGGAGGATGGGACCAGACTCTTCTCAGTTGTGCCCAGCGACAGGACAAGGGGCAATGGTCACAACCTGGAACACAGGAGGTTCAACTTCAACATTAGGAAAAACTTTTTCACTGTGAGGGTAGCAGAGCACTGGAACAGGCTGCCCAGAGAGGTTGTGGAGTCTCCTTCTCTGGAGACATTAAAAACCTGCCTGGACGTGTTCCTGTGTGACCTACTCTGGGTGATCCTGCTCTAGCATGGGGGTTGGCCTGGATGATCTTCAGGGATCCCTTCCAACCCCTACCACTCTGTGATTCTGTGAAATTCCTCTGATAAAAGGGAATAAGCTTAGATTTCTTTACTTCTGTTTCTGCTGCAAGGGCACAGTTTGGCATACACCAAGAAGTGCCCCTTACAGGTGCAATGGATCACAAATTCTGAGCACATGCATCCACAGAGTTAGGGAATTCACACTTGTTTATTGGAGAAACTGGTGCTTGAGGCTGGAATGAGGTCGTATGTCACTGCCACATTTTTATTGTGGAGATAACTATGCCTTCACTTTTTGAAGAAAACAGCTCTGTTCAGAGAGCTCTGATGATCTCAGCAAGTGCTGCCCCTACTGCTGGGTTTCTCCAAGCACCCGCTGATTTAGGACCTATTTCTTCTCCAGAAAGCATACTAAAACCCATCAGCTGTTTGGCCCCATCTTGCTTCTGTGACTCGCCTTCTGCATCATGTAGCAGGAACAGGGATGCCTGATGAGCAAGTCGGTAGAAAGTGTCACAGCAGCCCATGATGTGGGCACAGCTGGGGGTGTGCTGCAGCTCCCTGCACCTTTTGAGGCTGCATGGTGCTCCCTCAGGATTTACTGACGCAGTCATGGAGAGGCAAGAATGTGCAGTGATCCCTCAACCTATGTCCCCTGCTCCCTCAAACTGTGTCCCCTGTGCTTTCTTACTGTGGTGCTGCCACTTGTATGCATGTGTGTTGAATCTCCTGCCACTTCCTCCCTGGAGTTCTGCACCATAGGACCAATCTGTCACATGAATGTGGATCCAATATGAGGTGATGCAGAGATCTGTCTTCACATCCAAAATGGGAGTATACACACTCACAAAAACATTGTGCTTTCTGGTTTGAGCTCTGGATGAGCAAACTGAGACAGTGCTGCAAGGTGGGAGCTGGTGACACTGCTAGATGGTCAGGGTAGAGAATTTTAAAACTGTTAGCGTGCAGAGCTCTGATAGGGAATATTTTGGGAAGAATAAGATTAATGTACCTGGTTCTTTATCTCCCCAACAGTAACTTGTAGAAAATTTTTTATTCATATCTTGAAAGTTCTCATATGTTAGCATAAAAAAAAGGGTTTGGTCTTTGCTCTGCTACTACCAAGCAACAGTGAGTTCCACATGTTAGTAAGTAGGCACACTATGACATACAAATGCAATTAATACAACTAAATTGAGTGCTTTCCCATTCCTCTATTTTGGGTCATTGAACAGCAGCATGTGATTCACACTGGGGGTGCTAGAAATAATCTTAGTTTTGAAATGACAAAGACCAAATAGCATGTCCCCAGTGGCTTAGCAATAGCAAGGGACAGTATTCCCTTCTCAGGCACTAGGGCATTTAAGTCTGCTTCCCTGTTATGCGCCTACAGTCAGACCTCTGTCTGTTGTCTTCTCCCTGGCGCTGCCCGCTTCCCTCTTTATAGCTATAATAGCTTCAATGGATTTTGAATTCAAGCTTTCGATATCCCATGACCAAACCTCTGCAGATAGCATGGAGAATTGGTTTCCATGCCTGAGATGCCAGCTTTCGGAGAGCACATTGCTGCATTGTGCTGAGTGAGGAAATGGACCAAGCTAAAACTAACCTGGGAATATCAACTGGCTCTGGTGTTTTTGTGGAAGAAGCGAGGAGGGCTGGTGGTAGCCCTGATTAGTTACTCTGCTGGGTTTTAAACTGGTTTGTGAATTAAGAATTTACTGGGTAGTATGTGTCCTGGGCTTTGTGCGAATCGAACTACAAGCTAGACCAGCTTCAGGATTACTGGTGTGCTGCGTAAGTTGTGTTGCAGTGACTGCAAGCGGGCATATAATTCTATATGTTTGGCACCGAACTGTTAGGAGCAGCAACAACACCACATAGCAGCAAGAAGAGGAAAGACTTTGCTGGGAAGGAGGATTGAATGACACCCACTTTGTGAATTCTGGCTGCTGCATCCAGCTGTGTTCACACATACACACACACGCACACACGACTCACAGCTGATGAGCATGTAGCTCTGCCTGGCAAGTGAGGCAGGCAGCACACACGTTCTTCTCGTGTCTCTCCAGGCAGCTTTCCCGGCATTATTGCTTCTGCAGGCCCTGTGGGGTCCTCACTGACCCCATTGCTGTACTTTGTGGTAGGTCGGATCTGGGAAAGCATCCTGGAGATCATGCAGGGGACCGCCTGGACGGATTAGCAAAGGTTTTTCCCACGGATTGCCTTGCTACAGAACCAGTCTGTATCCATGACAGGTTTACTCTACTGTCAAACCCACAAGAGACTTGTGTGACCACTTAGACTATAAATCTGCTCCTTTAATATGTTTAGTTCTCGGCTAGTCATTTCTCTCCCATGATGTTTCTCATCTCTTTTCTTCACTTCTCTGCTTCAAAGTTGCCATTAGTCCTGATGTATTTCCCCCCTCCCATCTCCTTTCCTTCTCCCTGTTTTTCTGCTGTATTGACAGTGTTGCCTGAGCAGTTTGATTACCATGCTGGACTTCTGGACCTGCCATAGCACTGGACACGTTGCCTTTCCTTTCCTTACCTCCCACCTCATTTTAAGATGCTTGTGCAGGCACAAAAGGGAACACTAGGACTAGACGGAGGTATTCTAAAGCTATTTATTATCCAGTTTTGCTACAGCCCTCTTCTCATCTCCCTTTCAGGAATGACATATGTGTCCATTTCTCTTTCCTACCAGCTTGTCCTATTTGCATCACCTACATGTGAGGTGAAATGCCCTCATGCTGGCCTGCAGGGAGTAAGGGAAGGAGGACCAGATTAACAGCTGGGGACCAGGGAGGTGTTATGAACAATATTCCTCAGTTTAAGCACAGGAGATGCTGGCACCTTTATGTTTCTAACAGTTTGTAATGTTGTGGCTTTTTTTTTCCCCTAGAACCTGAAAAGTAAGGCATACTGATGGGCTTGGAGTCCTAGAGAAAATATTTCAGCCTACTGCCATGTTAAGTCTTCTGCCTCTTCAAACAACTTTGGGGATATGATTTCACAACCCATCTACACCCTAGATGTCTGAGAGTCTACCTGGCAAGAGGCCAGAAATGTCTTGCTTCCTATAGTTTGCACATTTAATCCATCTGAATAAGGGAGTTAAATTGCTTTATGCATCATGTTCATGTGTATCTGTGTGTGCACATGTGGTTCAGACACAGCTGCACACACCAGTCACGGACACAGTCACTATTAACTCTGTACCCACATGCAAAGTGAGGAGACATGGTTGAAGAAGAATTACCTGGTCCTAACAGAGGTGATAGAGATAAGGTGAAGAACAAATTGTGTCTCGTGTGCTCGCCAGTGAAGCTGGTGTGGTTGGGGGAGAAAGGGGAGGTGGCAGCCACATGCTGTCAATGGTGGTGGAGCAGCTTTCGTTGAAACCAAAACTCTGCTGGGGCTAAGTCAGTCTGAGCCCATCAAAGAACCCCTGCTGCACCATGAATCTTTTTCCTTAATGCAGGGCACTGCATAAAGCCACCATCTGTCCTAATGCAATGTGTGTTTTTAACAGCATCAGCATCCACAGTGAATTTGTAGTGATTTTTCATTGAATCCTCTTGGCATGGCTCGCTAGTTGTTCTTTTGCTTTCAGATAACATAGCAAAAGGAAATTTCCTCCATGTTCTCTGTTGCTGGCCCTGATTGGGATTTGACATTCACACCATTTGGAAAGGAATGAGGGAGGGAGTAATTTCCCAGTTTCACTGCTGCTCTTCTTTGTAAGAGGCAGGCGCTGGGGGATTGCCATACCTGGATCGCTGTGTTCAGGAGTGAGTTACTGGTCTAATAACACAGTCTTTGGCATTGGCCAGAGGAACCTATTTCAGTAACACAGAGAATGGCAGTCATTGTACGGAGGGAAAGCAGTAAATTGCAGCATTGCTTGAAGAAAAAGCAGTGAGACCTCCAGGCTGAACTGGCAGAGCAGTATTTTGCAGGAGCTGCTGTTTTTTGCAGCAAGTCTCAGCTTCTGACTTAATGGGCTGCAGGGCAGATTGTACATAGAAGAAATTGAATCTGGGATCGTGAAGCCTGACTTACTGAGCATGTCTTTTCTGGGCTCCAAAGACCTGCTTTCAAGTCTTAGTTTTTCGCCCATGGAATATCCTCTATCTCTTTTCCTGTAACCTTTGGGAAGCGAAAGTAAATGTTATGTACATTGCACAAGGAGTGAAAAAAAATTGAAATCTTCTTTATATGACCCAAATGTCTTCTTCCACATGAAAATTACCTGGCTGTAAAGTCTAATATTTTTTTTCTCATTCAAGCTGGGCAAAACTGTGTTTCTGCCTTTCAGAATAAGATAAGGCACTCATGTCTAGCCAGTTTGGCTAGATACATTGAACAGTTACAGATGGCTGAAATTCTGCCTAAAGTCTTGTATTTCTCCATAGCTGCCTCTAGCCCTTCAAAAGTTCATATCCAGAAGTGATTAGCAAAGGCTCATAGGTAGACCAATGACTGTTCAAATTTGGCTCCCAGTCACAGGTCTAAATATTGGCTATCCCTATGTACCTGGCCAAAGTAACTGGGGAAGGGGAGGTTAAAGTGAGATAAAGAAGCTTTTTCTGCTCCTACATTTTTCAAAAAGTTTGGAGGATACTCTAAAATAAACCCAAGGAGATACTAACACATTGTTAACAGGAACAGCTCTTTTTTGAACATCTGGAAAACACATAGTACCTAGTGATCACTATCATAAATTCATTATATTCTGCCTCTCAGATAGTGTTTTTCATTAGTATATCCCAGGGCTCAGCTGCTAATATAATGCCCACATCTGCAAAAAGCTAAGTAGCCCTCTGTATTTGCAAGCTGGTATCTGCTGTTTCATCTCTGTTGCATAGCCTTGATATAGTTTCCATAGGTGGTTCCCTGCCAGGCTGCTACAGCTGTGTCCAGCCAGTTCATGTATTCATAAGCTTCTCATAAGCCTGCAGAGGCTGTTTGCCTCATTTACTTTTCCTCCCCTTGCCCTGTTTGGTGTACTTTTTTGCTCTTTCCCCAGAAGCTGAGCCTTATGCTCTGGCTGCTGCAAGCCCTGGAGCCAGTCTTCACTGCTCCATAGCTGAATCTCTCCTGTTGCCAGAGCTCTGGCTTTGTAGGCAGGGTGATCTTACAGTCCCCTTCCTCAGGGACTAATGACACTTAAAGCAAAGTTATACACAGAGGTTCAGAAATCCCAGGAACTCTTTCCGTTTACTAGCACCAGTATGTGCAGGGCACAGCAAAATAATGCATAAGCTTTCCCTGCTGCCATGCAAGGACGCTGTGATCCTGTGCCCATCACAGGAGTTGTGCAGCCTGTGTTTTTACCTTCCTCTCCAAATGATGGAGGAAGGAAATACTCTTGCTTTTGTAAGAACTGGTTACCTCTGCAGTGTGTTCCTACTGCTGCCAGACCAAGTCAGATGCTCTGTTTCTTCCTTGCTTCCTAAAGCCAGCTTTGGTTTTGACATGGAAAACTGGTTTGCCTTAGGCAGCAGCCAGTTGATTTTCTTTTGTGCTTCATTTCAGAGGACACCATCAAAGCTTAACAGGCCACCTCCTGTGAATTTCAGTTCAACTTACATGCAGAAAAACTCCAAACAGAAAATACAATACAAACAAACAAAACCAGAGACAGTATCAGAGCCTCTCATTAAAACAAAGCTTGAAGTTTTCCACTAATACTTGAGCCCCTGGTATCAAACAGAGTTCATAAGCTTCACACAGACAAATTACCCAAATGGTTGCTGCAATTGGCATGGTGCACCTCATCATCCACTGACGCAGGTATTACTTGATCTGGAATGCAAATATTGGTTGGCACTCCCAGAAACGGTGAAGTGTGTGCACAGTGGGTGCAAATGCAAATAGCATCCCTTGGAGAAATGACCGTGAAGCTGGCTGTGGTCATGGAAACCACTTCTGCCTGTCCTCCCCTTCCAGCATGGTGGGACTGGAACAGTTTGTTCTCACAGTAGCTGCCTTGTGCGCAGCCTGCGAGCTCCTGTGAAGCCGGATGTGGGCAGCCTTTGTGCTTCGCCCTGCTTTCAGCAGCAGGCCACATACAGTTAACAGTCTTCCCCACACCCCACCAACGCCCCTTCAAAGAGAAAATTAGATCAAAGTTTTATCAGTTCCCTGTGTTTGAGAGTAACACATGCCAGGATTAATAGTTCTCAATTTTTCAGAAATATTAAAATTTGCTCTCTATTGTCAGGACAATAAATCTTTTACCCTGCAAGTTCGTCTTGCCCTAAGAACGACCAAGCGATTACTGACCCCAATTACACAATTAAATCTTTGAAATAATACTGTTTGATATTAAACAATTACATTTCTCATATGAAAATATCACCATTCTCTTGCCAGCTAAGATGGTATTAATAATGCATCTACACAGATTCTATTGTGTGTTAATAATGAATGTCTACAAAACCTTATAGGATGTTAATACTGCATGTACCCGCAAAGCTCTATAGGATGCTAATATACACCCACAAGGCCGTAGGAAATGCAAATAGTGAATCCAGAGCAAGGAAATGGTATTCCCTGTCAGTTCTAGTCTCCAATATTTCATTCTGCTCCAGGCAGCAAAACATCATAGAAAGACTTGAAGAAAGTTCAGAATGGAGCAGCCAGGTGCTCAGGAGATTGATTTGAGGGACGAGGGAAACAGCCATCTTTGCCTTCTTGAGGTCTAAGATGTGTGAGTGGTAACTATCAGAAGGTATGTCTGAGATCCACTAAAAACTGGGGATTTTGACACTGAGCTGAGTGGGATTTTGATTGGAGAGCATGAGGATTTACAGGGGGCACATCAGAGATCAAAATGGAAGTGCAGAAGGTGTTGGTATGCTGAGCTAGAAAGTGATATGAAACCCTTGACATACCATGTATGCCAGGCTGTTTCCATACCTGGATGTAATAAGTAAAAGCAACAAATTTGCATTGAGAAAGGAGAGATGGAAACTGTAACAACTTAGATGCTGTAATCTGAAATGTGTGAAGAAAGTCCTAAAAAGATGAAGTAGAAATCTTGTTGCTGGCAATACTTAGAACCAGTCCAGGTTCGGCTGTAGGAAAAACACTGAAGAGAATGATATGGGCCTGGCTCCACTGGTACTGGACTAGGTGACGTAAACGGTTACTTCTCTCTGTGCTGTCCTTTGTAATGTCATGACTGCACATGCTTACAAAACACAGTTTTAGGAGTGACTGCTGGTTAACAAGCATCCACAGAACTTCACAGTAATAGTTACCTTCCAGTTGCTCTGGGATACTGAAATACATGAGCCTTCATCTCTGAACTTGATGTAAAAACAAGCAACTCTGCAGCATGTTGTTGGATGACAATGATGTGTCTCTGCAACTCCCTGCCAGCAGCTAGTAATTCAAACCTGCAAAGTGGCAATTACTTGTTAATTACGGAAAGGTGTCCTTTACTCTTCATGCTGGTTCTTGAGCACTGCAAGCAGAGAAACTTCTCTCTTTAGTGCCAAACAACATTTTAAGTTGCACTGAAGGAAAGATGCTGTATGAATTCAGTCTAGTCTTACAGAGCGGGCAAGCTTATCTTGTTGCCGCAGAGCGGGGTTGATTCCTGTGAGTGAGCCTGGCTGCACGGCACTTTCTGTTCCTCATTGTTCATGGCAGCACACGTTGGAGCAAGCAGTGACTTGCTTGGCAGAGCATGTGGTGGTGCCACTTGGCAACCTCAGCAGTGATGGGAACTCTTTCGGGTTGGATGGTGCTTACTCCGGTGTCCCGTGCTCGGTGGAGACTTACGAGACAGGCTGGCAAAGGCAGCACACAAAGACGATGTATTCAGTGTGCGGCACTGTTTGCATGAGAGAGTGACTTAGGGAGAGCATAACCCCTGACCAGGAGGGCTGGAAAAGCAAAACTAACCAGAAAAAAACCCCCCTAAATAAACCTTCAGACAGGTCCCTTAGGAACAGACTGGGGCATCGTGTAACAAAAGAACTATTTGCTTCAACTATAAACCACTCCTTTTGTATTCTCTTCTGTATGTATTGTAGTGAATATATTGACTGGCAGGAATGTTCATGGGAACGGTGAATTTTATGTAAATATTAGAGACTATTTGCAGGAAGAAAAATTTGAACTCATAAAGAGTAGTATTCTCTAAGGAAGCCTGATCCTAAAGGTTACTCAGAAAACAGAAACATACAACGGGATTTATTGCATATATTTAACAAAAGTATATCTAACCCAGCTCTGATTTCGAATATCGACTACCTGGGGACGGTTTGTGGACAAACAATATGCTGAGAATTATTTACCGAGACAAGTCAGCAAATAATTGCAAATGACAAATAAATTTGAGAAAATTACAAACTGCTTGTGGACAATTCATGAACAGAAGCGAGGCAAAATTAATCAGATAAATTATTCACAATGAATGAATCTCTCAGCTCTAATTAAAACTCTGTAGGGTATTAATAATACATGCCCAGAGAACCACAAACAGAATCATATAACCAAAAGGATCCATCTGTGTCTGCAACACAGACCTTCCCATCCTGTAAGAGGATGTTGCTGCTACCAACATTTCTCAGTATCTTTTTGTGTTTGAATGGCTGCAGCTGATAAAAACCCTCTTTGCATACACTGTGTGTGGTTAATGTGGTAGGATTCTCCACTGATGCTTGCAGTGCATGGAATGATTTCTTCCCAGTTTTGTTGCTGCTTTTCCAGCCCTAGGGGAGTTCCTGGGGAATATGCAAAGTATTACCTCGGCTTATCTGAAGTTGTTAAGGCTTTTCTTTCATAAGTGCCACGAATTTATTTTTTTTTCCAAGATGCAGGTACAAGCCTACGGGTTTAATCCTGAAAATGCTCACAAGCGGGAACCACACTGGCTACTGCATCCTGGGGCTCCCCACACCAGCTCCACCAGTGCCCCCTCTTCTACCCCACTGCCCTTTGTGTTGTGGCTTGGGACTCCCTGCATGTAGGGTCTGCCATGACCCATCATATGCTGCCTGCTTGGGGGAAGCCTTATCCTAAGTGGGGGAATTTTGAGGGGCTCAGTCAGTGTGTGGAGCAACAAGCAGAAGCCATGGCAGGAGGCTGGGCAGTGAGCTGAGTGCCTGAACATCAGCTGTGTTTAAAAATTCCAGCAAAATGAGGCAATTGGCTCTTTCTCCCTCCCCAACCTGTGCAATTTAGCTCTGCTTTTAATCTAACTATGTCTTTGTGCTCTCAGGAGCTCCCCAAACCCATTCCTCCTACCCTGATTCCCTGCCTGACAGACAACACCTAGTCAATCAGAAAATTGTTTAATACTTTTCCTTTTATTCCCAAGAGACTTCTTGGCCTTCTGTGTTCCCATTCATCAGCCCCTTTTCTACCAGACACCCCCACCCCTCACATGTCTTTTATCTGCTTAAAACCGCTCACTCTTACCCTCTTCTTTTTTCACTTCACAAAAGGAATCAGAATTTAATAAGAGCAAGCTGCAAAATATCAGCATTAATCCGCCCATCCTTATGGGGCTGGCGCCAAGAGTCCCTGGGTCCCCTTATCGGCACCAAACTGTATTTCACCAGCCAGAACCCTTCTGATAGCATAAATGCCTGGCATGCAGGTGTCTCCAGCTGACAAGATAACACGTTATCAATCATTCATCCCCAGTTTATGCAAAAAGCCCATCTTCCTTCTGTTTATTTCATCTCATGGTGGATGGAGAGCTGGGGAAGGGAGGGGCTGAATAATTAAATCTTTTGTGTTCCCATACACTTGAAGAGCCAAATGACACATCTCCTGCCTATACAAAGCTAAGGCCTTTCTCTCCTGTAATTCACTTATTAGCAGTTGTGCCGTGGTGTTGTTGCAGAAAAATGGGTAGGGAGTAATTGACTGTGGAATCCCATTAAGCTTTGTCATAATGCACAGTCCCAGAGTGGGTACTGTGGAAACACCTCCATCAAAATTACCAGCCGCAGGGAATGTTGGAGGGATGTTTACACTGATGCGGAAGGCAGATGATGTTCAGAGTACATTCTGCTCGTCACTGGCCAGCTTAGGTGCCTGTTCCACTCATACACAAGGGCAAGGCCATGGCGTCATCTCTGGAAACTGCAGGGCTGACTCAACCTTAAGTAGTGCAGGGGCACTTTTTAAGAGGAGCTATGTAGTGGCGTGGAGGCAGACAGGTGGCTTTGGCAGTGGCACGCTTTCATCTCAGGGTGATGGTAGTGGGCTAAGCCACAATCTGCAGAGGGTGCCAGTGTCCTTGTGGGAGCCCTCTGTGCTCACAGCTTGCATTCAACAGCCTTCAAATGACTCTTGCCTGTGGAGATTCACCAGGGCTGCAGGCTGAGGAGGGTCGGCTTCAGTTCATGACACTTTTAGTTGAGTCCTCTGACACAATTCACCATGATTAACAGGGGAGGAATAGTACAGGATGTGCATGTAATGGCTTTCTTTACTTCATCCTACAGGGCAGAACTAGACTGGGACTGATCTTAAGCGAAAGGGATAGAGCAGGGACATAGAAGTACATGTAGGGTCCCAGGTTTTCTGCAGTTTTAATAACATTATCTGAACTCTGTAAGGTTAAACTTGTGCAATCTCCAGGTCTGTAACAGGTATTGGTATAAAGGTGACTTTAACCAGTGTAGTTTGTTCTGTTCATTTTACGAAATTAAGCTTCAATGGTAAAAGGACTCAACACAGGTCTAACAGTTGTTTTGATCAAAATGCCTGGATAAGGCACTGACTCTAATAGCCAGACCTCTACAAAGTGTTGAGTTGACCAGCTTGACCTGCACTCTGAAGTCTGATCTCAGTGGTAGCCATCATATACAGAGGACCAGTTTAAAAGTCAAAACCCTGCTTAAAAAAAAAAAAAAAAAAAAAAGAAGAAGAAAGAATGGTACTTTGTAAGCAAAGGACTGGTGTTGCAGTGCCATTTCCATTCCTGAGAGGTGGCATTTTCTCTGCTCCACAGCACCTTCGGTTCACAGAGTGGCTGATGATGTGTGGGGAGGGAAATAAGTAGCAAGAGCAAATGACCTCAAAGGCAGCAAAGAGCCTGGTTTCCATTGCAAATGCCCTTATTAGGATGGAAAAAGGCAGGGGATAAAAAAAGGCAGAAAGTATAAGGCAGAAAAATATCTAGAAAAGATGTCTTTTCACCTGTTTGCACACGAGCTGCAGCTGCTCCTAAAAGAGGTTGTTGTACCTTAAACATATATTTAACTCTATCCTCACAGGTGTTTTCTATTCCTTAATAAAGGCAGGTTTTAAAAACAACAGTGAATCCAGGTGAATCACACTGCAGTACTTATCTTGGTCTCTAATCTGTACTTGATTTGTAATGTGCTTGGAGCAGGGTCTTTGTGTGTGTAATACTTACTGTAGTGGATTTATTTTCTGCAAATACAGTTCCCATGTGCTGCCTCAATACAAAAAATTAGTGATAATAATAAATCACAGTCAGGTCTGATTCTGGGAAGACCAGTTGTGTGGGAGAGGAAAAGAACTGTGGTTATTAAACCCAAATCATAGATGTTCCTATACAATCCTTAAGTTGTCATCTCCTTTCAGCATCTGCCCTTGCTACTTATTAAAAAGTAAAATGACTCCTTTAGGATGAAGGTTTGTTCTGCTGGTGCTGAAGCTCCCAGCTTTAAGCTCTGGGGACAGGTGTGGTGTCTGCCATCACTCACAGAGCTCAGAAATCAAAATGTTTGTGCTGGTTATGTCAGTGAGAGTGTGTGCTGACAAAGGGCTCACTTGACTGGTGGACTAGCTATAATGAATTAGCCAGCTCAGCCAGTGTCCCTTTTCTCCCTTATCAAGGGTAGTTAGCATTCTGTGCCACCCCGGTCTCTCAAGCCTCAGGTGTCGCCACCTTTGCACAGAGGTGCTATGGCAAGATCAGTTCTGTCCTCAGACCCTTCAATTCTTTGTGTTACAACTGTTGTCCCTTGCCAGGCCTCTGCCTCCTTTTTGCCCTTGGGACCTCTCCACGAAGACACCTGTCTTACTAGATTAGGACAGTTCCCTGTGGGGACATGGAGATGTATGGATCATGTCTACCACATTTTCCATCTCCAAACTATGACACATCATCGATCAGCAACTTTCTGCTCTTGTGTCTCCTCTCTCAGTCATTAATGACCTTGATGGACACCCTCTGCTGCACAAGTGTATTGCACTGCCATGTTTCTACAGCACCAAAAAACATGACTGTGATGCCATCAGAAGCCTCCTGTTTCTTCTCCAGCACTGAAATTTTTGCTGTATCCACAGAGAGAGAGTGAACATTAGCATGAATGAACATGATGGAGCGCTATAAAGTTTTTATTATCGCAATTTTAGGCTGCTCGTCTTATGAGTGGCAAACTAACTTCTTGGGAGGGAAGTGCTTTGGGAAGCACTCTCTGAGCAGTTTGGAGAGGAATCCCAGCGGGGACAGAAGAGAGGAAGGACAAGAGAATTTGTGGTGTTCGTAAAAGCAGAATAAAGACATTTTGCCATAATCCACCCTCAGCTACACTCAGGTACTGTGAAATTGTTGTCTTGAACTGGCTTGCTCTGGTATGATGGAGAACAATATTTAGCCTTTTACACGTGCTAGTTTGGGACTGGGTAATGTGATTAATAAGAAGCTTCTTGCATAATATACAGCGCAGTGTAGATGCTCTGGACTTGTTGATGAAGAGACTCTGAATGTTTAAACACTTCTGTCATATTTACTCCCTTTCCTCCTCCTTCTCCTTTAAAAACTAGAATTTCTGTGCATCTTTCCCTGGTCTCTGGACTGTGACTTTCAGACAGGTTTGGAAAAGTCTGTGTGGGTGTGGGTTGTTTTGTCACTTATTACCAGGGAACTGCAGAGCTCTCTGAGTTTAAATTTATGTGTTCCAGCTTTTATTGCTGTGCCACTTGGCTCTTTTGAATTATCTCAGTCACCAAATGAATTTTATAGTCCATTGGGGGCTGTCCATGCTTGTTAAGGTGATATTTCCATCTCCAGCGTGCCGTGGAATCTCATCCGCCACGCAGTGATCGCTCCTACCTGCCAGCTGCCTATCGCTTCTTCAAGAGACATCTCTGCTCCTTGGAGACTCCTGCAGTTATAGGGTCGCTTGTGTGGGGGACTTCTGGAAAGATGTGCACAACAGGACATAATTTTTGCTTAGGAAAGAGATGACATAGGTGCTTTTGCAATGTTGAGTTGTGCTGGCTGTTAAGTTAACTCTGTTTGGTGCAGAGAACCAGCAAGGTATGGCTTTTGGATACTGTGTACCCCTGAGTCCCACTTCAAGGGTTTCAAGTGCATCCTCCAGTAAAGCAGGATTATCAAGCAGAGGAGGTGGCCCCTACAAAACTACAGAAACAGCAGGAACCTGGGCATAGGCAAGGCTGCAGCTGCAGGAACCGCAGACTCCTGTGACCTGGTGTTCTGCTGACGGTGCCAAGCCTGTTCACCTGGGCCTGACAAGGCACAAGGGTGTTTGACTCTGTGTAGGGTTTTTCATGGCACAGGCCCTAAGGGCTTTGCTCTGGTGAAGACTCCATCTTTGTGCAGAGCTGCTTTCCATGCTATTGTGACAAGGACGCCAGTGTGGAGCTCTGTCATGGTGCAGACAGACACTCAGACCAGACCTGGACTTTTCTTGCTTTGTTACTCTTCCTCCTGATGCCACCCTTTTGCTCTGCATTAAACTGAACCCTCTCCCTCTTCTGGACAGGGTTCTCATTTTGCGAATAGCTCCCCAGTATCACTTTACCAAAGCTCTCAAAGTTTTGGGGGCATTTTGGAAAGAGGTCCTCACGCCCTGCATCAGGTCTCATATCACAGCAGATCTGTGTGTTGGCAGAGATGGGAGAGGGAGTGAGGAATTTATCACCCTGCAGTGATGAATGCTTGGGCCTTAATATGGTGCTGCGGTATAAGGTGTAGTTCAAGGAAAGACCTAGCAGCTTGCACTCCTAGCAAGGATCACAAAAGTCTCCCCATCCAACTCTGCGTCCAGAACTCCAGCATCATGATTTTCCCAGCTAACTTTACCTCTTCCCAATATTCCTCCCTACAGACACATTTGCATTGCTGTTTAGGTGTCTCAAAATTACTGTCTCTGGCTTGGAACCTCTAACCTGTTTTGCTTGGGACTGGTACCAAAAAGCAGTCTGTATGTCCATTGTGCCCCTTTCTGGCTTGTCTTCTCAGCGGCCCTGAGAGCTTGCAGCTAGAGAGATCGGCTCTGTTTTTCAGCCACAGTGTATTATCCATCACAGAGGCAAGATACTGGTTGTTCTTCAGATCATCTGGGGTTCTTACATTTTTAACTGATCCCCTTAGCAGAGCTCTCATAGGAATAGACCACTGGAAGATAACTTGCCAGTTTCTTTTTCCTGCACAAACAGCTTCTGTTGGTATTTCTCCACAAGTCTCTGCTGGACTCATGGTGTTGTTTCCTTTCTCTGTTCCTCCTTTTTAAACTCCTAATCAGTGATATATTGCAGCTGTTTCCACAATTTATTTTCTTAAGCCTGTCGTAAGGCTAATTGGTTTTCAGTTTAAGTCCTGGATCTTGTAAATTACTATGTGTGGGCACTTTGCAGATCTGGGCCCCAAATTTTCATTCTCCACTGTCATTAGCTGTGTTGGAGTGTGTGTTAATCCCTCTCCAGCTAACTGTCTTCATACAGCAATTTAACTGCTTCATATTAACCTAGCATACCTCTTCCTGCTGGGTTGTGCTGCGTTCCTATGTCACCCTTGTGGCAACCATTGCGTCTCTCCTACAGAGTGCAAATAAAAGCAAATTATAAACAAAAGAAAGCTTAGAGCTATGTATTTTCTTCTTTTCCTCCTGTTCTGTCCCTCTGAAAAAAAGAGATTCCTGCAAGGAGTTATCATGTCCATCATTTAACTAAACTGTACATATCTAGCATTTTTAATCTCCCCTCGTAAATCAATCCCTACAAGGCCCTTATCTAGTTCAGCCGTCTGGAAATTAAAAAATAAAATAGAGCTCACAATAGGAAGAAGTCTGAAATGTCTTTTTGGGGGAGGGAGAGGAGCAGGGGAGGGACTGAGTGGTAGCAAGTAATACTTGGTATTTTATAACTCCTTCCATCTAAGGATCTCAATGTACTTTGCAAACAGGAGTGAATTAAGGGTCACCATGTCCCTCCGTGAGGCTGGGAAGTCTTGTCACAAATCTGTGTCAGTCAGCACTTGTCTTTATGAAGCACGTGCAGCTGTTGGAATTGCATAGCTGCTGCAGGGATGGAAGTAATTTTTTCCTGCTGCAGGAAATTAGCTTCTACCTGTTTCAGTTGGAGGTAGAGAGTTCCCATTAGGAGCAGAAGGTCTCTGAAAGAGATGAAAAGTTCTGACCCTTTTTAATAAAGGTAACTGGATTAAATGCATACGCGTTATAAACGCTCTGTATTTTAGAAGCAGGAAATTTCAAACATGGAAAGACAAAGTGGTATGTCCAGCATCATGCCGCAAACCACAGGCAGAGAGAGGCAGTCTTCATCAGTTGCTGTGACTGCAGAACAATCCTCCTTTCTGCAAGTAACAGCAAATTTTCCCTACTTGTGGCCAGCAGCATGAAATTTGGGCTATACGGCTAGGGATTCGATTGAATGGCTTTATCAGAAACTCCAGATTTGCTTACAGGCGCCAAGGGAACAGTCTCTCTCAGATTTCCATAGCTTGCTGCTTTAAGGAAGATTGTTTTCCAGGAAGACGAGAGCAGCTGTCTTTCTGGTGGTATCTTGGCATTCCACACCAGGTGCCCACAGCGCTGGGAAGGTGCACTGGCCTGCCCTCAGATGAGATAGTAGAAGGTACCAGGTTTTTTTCAGGTTTGGCTGAAATTCCGAATGTAAGCTTGCACTTGTTCTTCTCTTACCCTTACTGCTCCAACCCATCCCCAACGACTATCTCTCAGATTCATCCTTCCCCTCTATCCTGATTCTCCTGAACTGCTCGTTCTGATTAGGAAACATCCTTTCAGTCTCTCTCTCTCATCCTCATTAAATCTTCTTTTTATTTTTTTCTTTATCTTCATCTCCTCCTTCCTAGACTGTCACTAAATTAAAAAAAAAATTAAAAAAACAGTGAAGAAAAGCTCTTTAATGTGTTTTTAAAAATCTCTTTGAAAATGATACCGTCTGTGTCGCTTCTCTCTGTGTCTCTCTTGCTGTATTTATTTATTTATTTATTTTTACAGACTAAACTAAAAATTGACTTATTGATAAAAGCCACAGTGGCTGCTGTTTGGTGATGATTAGATGCAAAGAAGAGGCTTTTCCCTGTTAAGATGGGTAAATATGCAAAATATGTTATTTAAATTGAAAGGACAGGCTGCGAATGTGCATTCCTCCTCCCTCCAATACCCCATGTCACAGACACAGATGTCCAGGAATAAGACTGGACTAGAATCCAAAGATAAAAGCAGACTTTACCCACAAATGTGCACTTAACCTCAGGCACCGATTCCAGAAACTGCTGATGTCTCCAGGCCCTTGAGAAATGTTCTGGTTGCTAGCAGACTGCAAATTGCAGCATCTCAACCCTCATGGCTTCCATTAGTCAGCCCTAGATAGGAAATGGTACAGAAGAGCAGCTTCTTACCCAGTGGGAGTAGGAATGGGATGTTCTCTTTCAAAAAGAAAAAGAAAACCGTAGCACTTTGCTGGTTTGAAATACAGGAGGACCCAGACCAAAACGTCTCTTCAAACTACTCTCAAGTTTGCAAAATTTGTCAGCTGGATCCATGTTCTAATAGATGGTAGAGTCAGAAACGACCACTAACTCATCTTGGCTCTGATCTAAAAACATTTCTATGATATGAGCACATCTGTCCACCCTATTGTTGCTGTAGCTATCTCAAGTACTAAGGGGAATGAAACTGCAGCGGCCTCGGCTTCTGCATTGGCCACATGCAGCTATCCAGAGCTGTGTGCCTTTAGCAAGTGAAACTTGTGCTGTTGGCAAACAAGACTAACCAGGCTGAAGGTAGCTTGCTGCAATGGCACTTCTGGTATCGGTAATGGGGTTGATGCCTCCTGGTAGTGGAGATCCAGACCTTCTGTGCAGTCCAGTTTAGCCAGCTGCCTGGGCACTCACATTAAAGAGCTGGGTTTGATGGACACATGTACAATCACAGAAGTGCTGGTTGGAGAGGGCCGCTCGGTGGGCCTCTAGTCTCCAGTCCAAGCTCCTGCTTGAACCAGACATCTCCCAGGAGCCAGTGTGTCAAGATCAAAAGGGCTACATCTCAGTGGGTTCATTTCCTCTTCTCCCAACTTTCCCTGCCTCATGGCTGCCACTACCTCCTTGCCACTCTGCCAATACCAGGGCAGCCTTGGCTGCCTGTCCAAATGTCATTTTCAGAGGCACAGGAGGTGCCATGTTGCAGAGGCAGTGTGAATCCAGATAAGCTTATTCACTTACGGCTTTTCAGTTCACCTATATCATGCTTGTGACTAGTGAGTGAAACCTGCTTCAGCCACTGGGGACCACTGCCACAGAAGGCAAGAAACATGTCCAATGCACTATATAGTGAGTATTTCTCTAGCTCTGTGTAACGACCCTACTCTGGAAGGTGTGCAGGCTACTGGGAGAAAGAGGAGAGTCTCTGAATAGTTAGGAAGCATGATAACCTCTTATTCTTCCAGTTAGTCCATCATCCCTCCCCCGCCATCAACCTGGCTGAAGAGTCCATGCCACAAATTAAAGGGTATATCATAACTTCCCTGCTGGAATACCTGGCACAGGTCTTCTGCTTAGTGGTGGACATCTTCTGTCCAACACATGCTTGAACGGAAAAGCGTGATGAGGTAGAAAAAGGGAAAGAAAACCTACAAATTGATAAAATCAAGAACTCAAACAGTAAAAGCAGGGTAGGACAAAGGTGGAGGACAGATGGCAGGAAGAGTACAAGTTCTTCTTGAGAGGTGGATCCAGACTTGGAATGGTGGTTTGAATTTTTCCCCCAACTGGTAACCTCTAAGGAAGCAGCCAAGTGAATCTGTAACACCACGAATAAATTTAGCTGTGTTTAGTCATTGATGTGGTTTGTACCAGAAGCCACCAGATAATAATACAAACGGGCATTGCTGCACAGATCCAAGGAACTCTGTGGTCCTTTTTAGTTTACCTTTCATAGTGACTAAGGCTGGTTACTCCAACAACAGCAGTAACAAAGTGCTGCTGAGAATCCAGCAAAGGCACAGGTGGAGCAGGGGAGGAGGGTTTCCACCAGACCTGTGACCTGATTTGAACTGGTAATATTTTGCTCAGAGATAGAAACTGACCTTTCTTCTGTGATGATGCTAAACAAAGCCCAGAGCATATCCATCTGCAGTTTAAGCTGCATTGTTATTAAGTTGCCTTTGGCTTTCCTATTTCTTTGTGATTCTGCCTTTCAGCCACCCCTTGCTTCCTTGACATGTAAGTGAGGGCAATACCTGGTGCCTTGGTGTCTGGAGTTGCCACTTCACAAAAGAAACATGAGTGACAGCATGCATCCTAACAGTAGCGAGCCCTTTAATGTCTTCTGTCTCAGATACACTGCAGGCATTTGCCAGACCATTCTCTGTGGTCTTTTCTAGCGTTTATTCACTAATTGTTATCCACTGCTCCGATAAAGCACTTTGTTTTTGATGACTTCTGTAAGTGGCACATTTATTCCCAGGTAAGGTTTGAGAGTGAGAACAAATCTACTGTATTCTGATAAAGTGAAAATTAAAACAGTGGGCTGCACCATTGGAAAAAAAAGTTATGCAAAATGAGACAGTAAAATGCACTGTCAGTTGTCTGTGACACTCTCGCTCCCTTCCCAGCTCTTTTTTCTGGAGCTCTCTCCCAGCCTGTGGCTCCTGCAGCTCTATGAATGCGGAGTGAACGCCAGGAGTTATTTTTCCAGAGTGAATAGCATATATGGCATATGGCCTTCCAGGATATACCCTTCCATCGTTAAGGAACCATGGAGTGAAAGTGCCTTTTCAAAGCGGCTCCTGACACCACTATTCTTACTAGTTTTTTACCTTTATTTCTTTCGCTTCCTGATATGCTGTTCAGAGGATTTCTGTTTGGAGCATCCTGCTCAGGGTTTGATGATTTCCTGTAAGAAAGACAAATGTACCATTCTCAGGTTTGCATCTCCGGTACAAACATCAGGCCCTTCACTTTCTTTAAAGCAGGCACTTGGGAAGGTGGGGTCCCCTAGGGTTAACATAGCTCCAAGCAGAGTTGTCAAACAGTGAGATGGTGGGATGATCACTGTTGGGCTGGAGGCTGAACAGCAGTCCTCATATGGGGGGACCTTACGCCTCTGTGCCATCACCCAGTATAGACGGACACCACCAGGAATGATCCCTGTTGGGTTGCTCACAAAGTCATTCCATAAGAGAGTTTAAAAAGAGATGTTTTTAAGAAGGCATAGCCTCCTTGAAGGAGCCCCATGTCTTTCTAGACGGCTGGAGGCTGCTTCTGCTCCTGACTCTGCTGTCTAGTTTTTGGGCAAGCTTTATACCCCTTTTATGTCTTGAATGTTCAGATGGGAGTCTCTGGAGGACTATAAGAGTCTCATCATCCAGGTGCTTGCACAGCACCCAGCACCCCGGGGTCTTGCCACCACTGGGGCCTGCAAGCCTAAAAACAACCAAGTATGGAGGCTGGGACTTTGCTGGGGAGAAGTTCAGATCATAGTGTTATGAGCAAGGGAGGTTTCCAAGCTTCCTCAGACCTGGAATGTGATCAATTAAACATGAAAAAATGTTTAATTAAACTAACATGAAAAAGCCTGAAAGGGTCATGAAAACTGAAGGCAATGATGCCAGTTCCCCACGGCATATGGCAGAACAGCCGCTCTCCCCTTGCTATAAACACAGAACTGTCACTTCAGAGGGACATACAGCCCTTTCATTTTGCCGCCTGTCACCATGGCAGCAGAGGGACCATCCTGGGAGCCACCATCCCCACTGCCACCCTCCTCTTAGGAACAGGGGAGAAAGGGCAGCCTACCATAGGGGACCTGATTTCAGCTGGGGAAGGCAAATAGGGAAAAGCCACCAATTTTTCCATTGTTGGAGCCTGGCCACTTGGCAGAGGACAGCACCACTCAGGGGCTGGCCATGGTGTGGAGTATCAGAGGTGTGGAGCATCACCTGCTGCAAAGGCCTTGAGGGCTCTTCTGCTACGTGCCACTGGGATTGAAGCACTTTATTCTTTTATCAAAGAGAATTTATATTGGATATCTAAACTCCTTTAAAAACAGAGAAGTCTTGATGTTCTCTGTGTTCCCGGCTGTTTGATGTGGGAGTGTTTCAAGGCGCAGATAGCCCTAGTTTCCCAGCACCACATTGTAGTGCACACATCCTCAGGTTCAGTGGGGCAGGGGAACCCAAGGCTTATCATGGGGAGCAGGTCTGTATTGCAACCATCAACTGGAGAGACAGGGAGCACTTTTGGTTGTTAGAAAGAATGAGTGATTGAGTAGAGGCTTCTTTAGATCTCTTAAAGAATCATGATGAGCCCTTTCCCATGGGAGGACATTATGAAAGATACCTTGAGTGCTGAGTTAGGGAGTTTGGCTTTTATGCTTCTGGCAACTGTGATGACTCACATCCTTGACTAAGAAAGCCTTGTTGTCCATTTGCCTGCCGCGGCTTCCCTCAGTTCAAGCAGGAGCGCATCATTTGGTATTCCTTTTTATGTACAGGCAATGCGCTCGGTTATACATAGGCACAGAAGGCACAATCAGAAACTTGAAAGGCCTTGGGCTCGCAGAGTACTGTGGGAGGACCAGGAGGGTGACAGAGTGTTGGTAGCTCTATTTTCATGGTGCAGAGGGGAGATTTTTAAAGGGTTACAGGGTGTCATTGGGAGTTTGGTGTCCAAGTACCACAATGTTCCAGGTTTGGGTCTTGTGGGTTTTTTTTTAACATGCTGGTCTCTCAGTATATTTAAGCTGTTTAGGAAGAAGAAGGGAGTGGCTCTGGCAGTTCAGACACACTGGAGGGAGGGAAAGATGCAGTGGGACATGACTGTATGGGAAGTGTGAGGAAAGCTCAAGTGTGGCTGAGAGGAGCGGAGGAGGCTGAGCTCCTTGAAGGTGAGGTCAAGCAGGTGAAGAGAACAGACAGGCTGAAATTGCTGTAGGTTTTCGAAAGTGAGGAGAAGAAATTGAAACTCAATCCAGTGAACACTTCAAGACGAAAGGAGGGATGAAGCTGGATAGATGTGCTATGAAGGGATTTCCGGGTGTGGAAAGAGAATGCTAATGGCTATATTGTGTATGCTTTGTCTGTTGGAGAAGTTGCACTGCACAGAAGTGAGTAGTAATGAGCGGCCAGGCATGTCTCCCAGCTGTCAGAACAAAAAAAAAGAAGGGCTTGGGCGCTGGCTCTGCTGCAGCACTGTCATTTTCCCGAGGGACTTCAATCTGAAAGCCTTTTCTTGGGAGGGTCATTATCTCCCAGCTTTCCTGCGATCTCTCATTCTCTGCATAGGCAGAAGTGACCCCCAAATTCCAGAGACTAGGCTGCACCGCACTGGCCTCGTTCCTCCTTTCAGACCTACCAACTCCCTAAAGGCTTTTGCCTTTCTGCACTATGTGAGGAAATTAGTTTGCTGCAGTGAAAGGGCATAGTCATTGTAAAAAACTATTCCAATGAAGATGTTTAATTGCAAAGGAGGAAAAAACATTTGTAAATGAAATGAATCACCCTGTTTACAGCACAGGAGAGTAAGGAATGATCTGATGAGATGAAGCTGACATTTTGGCAGTCTGAGACACAGGAGATGCAGCTGAGTATATCAGAGTAGCAGAGGAAGTAGGGGCTTTTAGAGCAATAGGAAGGCAATTAGCCTTGCTTTCCTTATACTTCCTTAGGTGTCCACTTGATTTTAAATACCAAAGTGTGTCTTGTTTTCAGACTGCCTCTTCAGCCTGTGCTATCTGCTGGGTAGTGCGCCCCAGGGTGGTGTGGGGTGGAGGGGGGGGCAGCAAGGAAAGGCCACAGCAGTGACCTCCTGTCAGCTGAATCACATCAACTAATGTGGGAACACCTCACACTAATTAACCTAGCACCTGCTCCCACCCTAACGAGATGGGTGGGGGAGCACCTCCAGCTGGGGCTTCTCTGCCAGGACACAGTGCTATTACATTTTGGGTTGTCTGTCTCTCTCTCTGCATGTTGTGTAACATGCTGGAGGTGCAGTAGAGGCTGGAACACTCCTGAGTAGTCAGAGGGTTGTGGCTGCCTGTGTTGCGCACATATTTATAGTACAGCTGCCAGGCTTTCTTTTGAATTGCTGTTTGAGAAATGAGAATGGTGAGAGACCTCCAACAAGCGGCCAAAAGGAGGTGGAATCCACGAAGCAGTCATACTTGGTAAGATACTGGCAGCAGTAGCTGTCTACCTGGTTGCTTAATCATTAAATAGCGTGTCTGTGCTCCCATAGGATGTTCTGCAGTAATAATTAATAATGATTACATAGTGATAATACAATGATTATGCTAATAGTTCTATCAGCCTGTATGTAAAGAGAGATGAGCCAATAGTATAAATATAGTAGTATCTATGTGGAGAGCAATCTTAATGACAAGAGTATCACATATAGTAAATATGCTGATATTGTTTGTCATAAACAGCATAGTTCCTTACCTACTATAATCAGTCTTTGCAGTTTCCCTGTAATTAACTTTCAGTGTTTCAGTCCTGCTCTTCTGTTCCCCCCTCTACCCCCAGCTGCATAAAGATGCTTCAAGATTAATTGCTCCCAAATCAAACAAGAAACTGTGCTGGGCGGGGTAGATGCCCATTAACATGCATATTAAACCTGACAGCAGAGACCTAGGTACCCATGACAGACAGTAGCTCTGGACAGCTACAAGCTCACGGCTTGGAAGGCTTTACCTGTATCCCCACTTTCATTAGTATTTAATTTCCATGCACTGTGGAAGAACACCGAGCAAGGTGGATGAGGAAAGGGATGAAACCTCTCAAGCTGGCTCAGTTAGGTTATGCTGTCCTTTCATCAAGGTGCCTTATTGCTCAATGCATGCATGCTTACAGACTCACAACAGCTGTGCAAGGAAAGCCAGCCTCCTCTGAGCAACTGAAGTGAACACAGAGCTACAGTGGCAAACGCTGGTGTGTGCTGTGCACTGATGTCACAGAATCACAGAATATTAGGAGTTGGAAGGGACCTCGAAAGATCATCCAGTCCAACCCCCCTGCCAGAGGATCACCCAGACTAGGTCACACAGGAAGACATCCAAGGGGGTTTTGAATGTCTCCAGAGAAGGAGACTCCACAACCTCTCTGGGCAGCCTGTTCCAGTGCTTTGTCACCCTCACAGTAAAAAAGTTTTTCCTTATGTTCACATGGAACCTCCTATGCTCCAGCTTGCTCCCATTGCCCCTTGACCTATCATTTGACAACGTCTCCTGCTAGTGGCTTCAGGGAGGAACTTAAAGCTGCTCTGCATTTTTGGGGAGCTTAGTTTCCACCTATTGTTATTCTCTTAGGGTTCTGGCAACCGAAGATGAAAGAAGGAAACTCTGAGGTTAGTGGTATCATAAGCTCTAGAAAATAAAAAGTAGAGGAAAGCAGAGGTTAATGGAGGAAAGATCGTCTGTAGGTGTAGTAACCAGCTACAGCAGGGAGAAAGGGCTGCCATGGAGAGATAAGCAGTTGTTGGGGTGGCTAGTTACTATTTCAGGACTGTCTTCCTCAGCAGAAACCTAGGAAGGAGACTATTAGGTTCAGAAAGCCTGTGAGGAGGGAGCTGTGCTGACTGGTGAGCAAGCAGCTTATTACCCATGGATTGTAATCTATAGAGGATATTAAAGTTTTCTTAGGCCCAAGTGGTTATGCTCCACAGAAAAGGACACAGCATGTGGTAAGCTGACTGATAAACTGGGTGTACTCTGGGATGCAAGAAAGGGGCAAGGTATCCTCAGGGAGAGGAAGAAGCCCTCTCAGGAGTGTAACCATAGACAAGGGATTACATAGCCTGGACCATGCTGGGGGGTGCTCTGAGGAAGGTAGCTTTGCCTAGAAACCTGGCCTTTGTTCCTGGCCTAAAGATAGGTTATACCCGTGGGGAAGCAGCAGCTGCAGGCACAAACTGTGGATCTGAAACTGCTCTGGGTTTACACCATAGTTTTGCCATGGTGTGAGGCATGGCCTTGGTGATTGTTGGAGATCCAAGGAACAGCCTTACAGTACATATCTGTACATACCTGTAGTCCTTTGCTATCAAATGGTGAAAGCTGTCGTACTGAGGTGTCTCAAGAATATGAGGTATATTGTCTCTTATACCGATGCGTCTGTGGGGTGTTTTCAAAGAATGTGTGTTGCTGCTATGGTTGAATTACTTGGAAGGCATTAGTAGTGGTAGATCAGGTTAGGCTTCTCAGTGGAGCACTGGATTAGTAGCATTACAGAAATAAAGGTTTTTTCTCCTGGTGCTGGCTGGACAAGTTGGAGAAAGTATTCCTTTTGCAAAAGATGTCTTCCTCCTTTGTGGCAAGTATGTAAACCCTATGCTGAAGCAACCCAGCCAGCCCTCATTCTAACAAAATTCCTTTGTGCAAATTATTTTCCAAGTTTGATTACCTCTTACAGTGATATTATTATTACTCTGTAAAATTCTTTGTGTGGCCTGCTTGACAAAATCTTTAGGAATGCTTCAGTCCTTTCTGAGGGCAGAAGTGGCCTCATGGTCTGAAGGAAGGCAGAAGGCTTTGGAGAAATGCAAAAGTATCCTCAACAGCTGTCTTACTCTTTGAAGATCAGCATTAGGCATAGCGGGTCCAAAGTGCTAGAAATATGATGTGCAGTGGTAACCTCTGAACCAAATCTGTTTACTTAAGAACTGAAATGTGTTACTACCTTGTTGCATTCTAAAGATCATATCCCAGTACCCATGTCTGGTTTGAAGAAGATGCCTTTATTTTCTGAAGAGTTTATAATTCCCACCTTAAAGCCAAAGCAGGAGGGCCTGGGACTGACGCCACTATGCAAGCAGAACAGCTAGGGATAAACTCAATGCATATTGATAGAGTCCATACTTACGGTGCTGCACACAAGCAGAAGTTGATTCAGTTCTTTCCCACAGGGAAGCCCTAGGGAACGGACTGAACCATGTCATCAAAACATAGCCTACACAAGCATAGGACGAACCTCTCTGAGCCTCGCTTATTTCCGTTAGGGAACCGGAGAGATGTAATGGAACAAGTCAGGAGTAAAATGACAGCTTGTATCCTACAGAAAAAAACACAAATGAAATGGGGAAGATAGAAGAATGGGGACTGAAAGAAGAGAGGAGGAGAAATCATGTTTTCAATTTTTGCCTTCCTTCTCTTCCCATTTCCCATTTTCCCTGTTTGAGACTGTGTCAAATACTTCCGTACCCATTCCCCTCCGCTCTCCCAAATCTCATCTCTCTTTAGGGCTTTGGCTTTAAATACGCACACATATATATGCAATTAAATGCAGGCTTTGACTTTTCGCCTGGGAAACTGGAGGGATAAGGTGAGCTAAGCTTTTAATTACAAGTACCCATTCTGGGAGGCAGGGAATTCAAGCCGACAGTAGATGCTGCTTAATCCTGTCTTACAGGAAAGAGAGGGGAAAAAAACCACATGAATCTGTTGGAGAAAAGATTTCCTGAATGTATAAAGAAAATATTGTTGCTTTTTGCTTTTCCTTTTTCACCTTTTTTTTTTCCTTTTTGTGCCAACTGTAAACTACGCATTAAATACTGAGGGTTTGATTATGGCTTTTATTAAGATGGAAATGTTACTGAGCAGTTCTAACCACTTAAGGTCAAGCTGTTTGTGCCAGGGTTTTCTCTTTAGTTGTTTTTTTTCTTGTCTTCTCTTTATCTCTCTCTTTTAGAGCAGACATAATGGGCCAGGTTCATCTGCGCTGTTTCATCCATTGACATGGCTGGAGTTTCACCATAGACACTTTTGGATTTAAGTGCTTTTCTTGATGGGGAGGTGAACAGCGTAGGAGTTTAGTGGCACTACTTCCAAAACAAGC
>NW_010206405.1:5346-7638 GCF_000695765.1 Mesitornis unicolor | reverse complement strand
AGGGAAGAAAAGAAAAAGAAAGTATTAGTTTATATCTTTCAAAGAAATCACTAATATGTTTTCCAACATTACAGGAAGAAAAAATTGTCACCTTTTGCTCACAACAGGCTAGATATGATTAGTGCTGCGATTTGATTTATACCAGTCACTTTTTTCTTCCAGTTCATTCCAAGATTTGTCCCATGTGCCAATTAAAAATATAGGGATACTTCATGAAGAGGAGTTTGTGGTACGATGTACAGAGGCATAACTTTATTAACATCCTTTAAATGTTTAAATTAAAATTTCCTGAAACTTCTTTACGTCCTTTAAAGAGAATGAAGTCAGGGTCAAATCTGTTAGAAACCTGTCTGAGAATGGGGTAGAGTTGAGAGCTGGGAGTTCAGAGGACAAGTGAGTCAAAAGCATTATGGAGTTCTTGCTTCCTTGTTTGTTTCTGTGCTTCATGCGGAGGTGGGCTAACACCAGCATTTCAAATGGGATGCTTTTTGGATTTGAATACCTCCATCTGAACATGTTCTTACAGTTCTTGTTCTGGATGGGTTTCTGCTTGGCATCTTCTGACTGCTTTCTGCTATGGACGGTGACTCTCTGTGCTGCATAATAGCTGAGGCCTTTGCAGATCCTGCTGTTAACTAGGAGACCTGGCTGTCTTACTGATAAGAAAAACCTATACATTTGCTACTGCCTCTGAATATCCTCTGTAATACCATCACGACACTTCTGATTAATTTCCACAGTGCAGCTTTGCCAGGTAGACCTCAATAACCTTCTAGCTGACCTCCCTAACCTGCTATTCCTCACACAGTTTGGACTATTAAGAGCTGAATAATCCAGCCAGACCGACCACCTTCAAGCATATTTATGGAGTGGCATGGCCTTGACATACAATATGGACTCCCTTCTCCAAAGATATCACTTGTACAAAACCTTCATTTCGTGTCCTCAGCTCTTTTTAGACGCTGCTCTTCCTTCATTTTCTTCTTCAACTTAGCAAACCAGTATTGTGTCTGTGTGGCTACAGTGTGAGTCATCTGTGATAAAGGAAAATTACCCCAAACTATCTGGTATTCAGTTTAGGATTTAAAAGTCTGTATTAGGTTCTTTGCTTAAGATAGATTTCCTGTGTGACTTTAGTCAAGTGGGAGGTTTAACAAGGAATTTGGTGGTTGCTTGATGAAACAAGATCCACAGGGATCTGGGCCGCCAACTACTTGAAAAACTAATATATTCTTTAGCCTAAAAAAAAATAAATATGGGCTTCTCAGAACACTCACAGTCTCAAAGAAGCTGGTTGTACCCTTTGAGTCTTTTACTGCTGCTTAGTCTCTAGGAAAATGCTTGGTGAATTTTGCTTTTGGTCTTCATGATTACCTTATTTCACCTGGCCTGTGCGTCACTGCCTCATTGAAACACAGCAAGGGCAAATGTGTGAAGTCTATGGGTAGTGTGGTGCTCAGGAAGTCAGGGAGAGGCACTCCACAGATGAGCGTTACAGGGATTTCCTACCCCTGCACAAGTACGTGTGAGGGTTGGGTTGGTTTGTTGTTGTTTTGTGGAGGATCTTCTTGCTTCTGTGTTCATCTGAGGGCTCATTTCGTATTGCCTTCTTGATAGGCACTTCAGCAGGTGGAAGGAATCTCAGCCCAGGGCAAAGTCACTTATTTTCTTTCTCAGCTGGTTCTGCTGATTCTGAATGAAGGACTGTATGAACAAACACCAGGAATAAATGCAGTTTACGCTGGTGGCCAGTTTCACTTAACATATAAATGTACTCTGTGAGCCATCACTAGGCAGAGCTGAGGCATGAAGGGACTGTGGAGGTCTGAGGCAAGGACCTTAACCTGTTCTTTTTCTGCTTTCCTCCTTCTCCACCTTCAACCTTTGTATCTCCTTCTGAGAGACTCCCATAAAGAAGATAAGCACAACCACACCAGATTAAGCATTCTGTCCACTACTGTAACCTACATTTCAAACCACCTTCATAGCAGATAGTAGCTCTGGAGAAGGGACTCTAGCTTACGTATCAAAGCATTTTGGGGAGAGAGCAGCGGATAGAGGGAAAAGTGACAACAATGTGTAAAAACCAACCAAACAAAAAACAACACCAAAAAAAACCAACAAAAAACACCATCAGACTGTTCAGTTTGATTTGTTGTTGTCAATTTAAAATACCTTGGTCATGGACTTTCCTTTAAGACAGTGTGAGAGAGGTGAGGCTAAGAGTGCAGTTGGTACGTCAAAAGTATATGTCTGGAAGAAGCATTTATTTAAGACAATTGTGATCAAATA
>NW_010206405.1:0-5315 GCF_000695765.1 Mesitornis unicolor | reverse complement strand
TTCCCTCCATCCCACTACGGCTTCTTTCTCTCTTCTCTCAGCTGGAAATGACTTCAGAGTGAAAGAGGGAGCAGCACTTAAATGCTTATTTATGTTGTCATTTCTAGGCATTTTATCAGGTCTCTAATGAAATAGATTTTCTCTCAAGAGGTGCATATTTTCTGAGCCAGAGGGGGAGAGCACTACGGATTGCTGAAAAGTCTGCCCACATTCAATACATTTGTTGAATTATTAATGATGATAAAAGCAAGAGGTTATAAACATTTTCTTTTCTAAATACTAATTGCAGCTGACCTTAGCTTTAAAGAAAAGACTGAGGAGTGTAGGGGGGGGGCATGGGAAGCACAAACAAACCCAATGAGCCCAAAATGTAACTGTCAGGGCAAAACTCCTTTCTTGACAATCCCTAGTGCTTTCACATATATCATTTCTAAGAGCCCTGCCAGAGCCAAACCACTTGGGACTAGAATTATAGCAGAGATTAGCAGGATTCTGTTCCAAGAATATCTTTATGGTGATCACTTGTCACTTGTCATTACAAATAAATCCTATTGGTCTTCTTCCCTCGGTCTCATCCTTGGCTTGCTTACACATGAGAAATCATTCTTCTCATCCCCTCTTTTCCAGCATGCAAAATTCAAGTTGCTGCTTTGAATGGCTGCTGGTTTATCCTGACTCAATACGGGTGGAGGGGGCAAGGGGATAGATACAGGAATTTTTCATGCTTTTTTTTTCATGCAGCTGCTGGTAAAATATGTTTTTATTGGTGTTGTCAGAATATTTAACATTTCTGTGGTATCACATAGGACAGCAGTGTGTACACAAAGGTTCAGGCAGGTTGCCTTATATCCCATTGCCTCAAACAGAATAGAGGTGCTTTTTCTTGACCGTGATTATATATCGCAGCAGCACCCAGAGCATTCCACCAAGGTGAGATTCCTGATATGCTGTGTGTTGTTCGCAGACACAGTGAGAGGTCATCCAAGTAAAACAGCAGAAGATGAGGGCATGAAGAAATAAAGCAGAGAGAACCCAGACATCCCAAGTCTTGCAGTGCTGTCTCATCTAGTGAACCACATTCCTTCTCTCAGATATGGATACAAGCCATGCTCTGGACAGGCAGTTAATAACTAGACCATCTGTTTCACGGATGCTGGTGGGTGCTCTTCTTCAGAACAGCATGAGGCAAATTCTGCTGGTCGAATTCACCACAGCTGTAATGAAACCCACTGAGTTTTTATGAGTGATGCTGAGAGCGGGCTGAGACGTCCTAAGTCTAAGCAGCAGAAATGGAATTTGAAGCAATTAAGGATGTTACTGTACTGCTATGTGAAGAATTCAAGTTGCTTATCAATATGAACCCTTGAAAGGGTTCAGGGTTGAATCATGTTGCCCACAGACTTCTGCTGCTTTCTTTGGAGCTTTGAAAGAGACACTGTGTGCTAGCACTGAAGCTTAGGCTGCTGTTTGGATATGCTTTAAAAAACTGAACACGTTCGCTAATATGTTGGCTTTGTTTGCAACAGAATGCCTTATTTCTATTTATTATTTCACTCGTTTATTATTTATATTACAGTAACAGCTAGAGGCCTCTTTCTGCTAGGTGTCATACAGATTCTTTGCAGGAGGAAAGTTGGTCTCCTAATACTCTGCCTGAGAGGTGGGAGTGTATTCAAAGGAAGCAGCACATCAGTTGCAGAACTTGCAAAAGGACCCAGCTCTCTCGAGTCCTGGCTTCTTGACTTAACCATTGGCCCTCACAAACAGCTATATGAAATAAAGCTATTGCTCTTACTTTGCTTGAAGTCTTTAATTTAAACTGATGCTGAATGGGAGTCTTAAAATATATCAAAAAACTACTGCTCTGTTTGGATGGAAGGAAGCTCTTCCTGTAGTATATTGCACATCTGAAGAGAATGGGACTGCCTGAAGTCAGCAGCCTCTCAATTTTTCTGGAAGCTGAGCTGGTTTTTCATGTGCTTTCCACACGGAAGAAAATTACAGCTCTTCCTCAGCTTCTCTTCTTGCGACAACACATTGTCCACTTTGCCCTAGGTACCCCAGGAATCTTCCCCAGATGTACAATTTAAAAACTGAGGGTTTTGATGGCCGCTAGTCTCCAAGTTTAAAAGCAGTCAGTCAGAAAGGGACCAAACCCTTGGGGATTCACATTTGCTTTCGTTAGGATAATTAAAGAACAGAATAAGTAGAACAGACAGACTTGCCCCTTTTAAGATGCAAATGAGGGATTCTGTGAATGGTGTTTTGGAGTCAGTTTACCTTCATGCTTATGCAAAGAAATAAAATACTAGTTTGAAACATAATGGGATAGCCATCTTGATTTAATGAGTTTTCTACCAGTGCTGGGACATAGGCGATTTCCTCTGATCTTGCATACGTTTTCCACATGACTGTTTTTGTTGATTATGGACTCTTGGGAGGTTTGACTTTCAATGTAGGCTTCTGGTATAGACTGTGAAGAAAAGATATTCCTTGAAGCCTTGTGGCTCTTCTCTAGAGGCCAGCAGTGATCCAGGCAGCCTCTTTGAGACGTGTTTCCTTTTGGTCTAAGCTAACGACTGCTGGCCATTTACTACATGACTTTGTATTTTCTGATGTGAGCTAAGAGTTGGCATCAACTCATGAGGGCAGCACCTGTCAGTGAGAGCACACAGCAGTTGCTGGATGGCTTTCCCACAGGCAATGTGTTGGTATACAGTGACTGCAGTCGTACAGGGAATATGCCAGGGCACAGATTTCTGTGGAGGGAACAAGCTGCTTGCCTGGTTCTAGTAATCCATGGAAGTCAATCGAGCCTGTAGAAACGTTACCTACTTCTCCTTTCATGCCCCAGTCAAGATCAGGTGAGGTTGCTGAGGTTCTCACCTATGGGGAGCAGGCTGCTGTCAGTGTGGCCAGATGGGGCCATGCTGGGAAAAGTGCAGTAGTGGTGGCTACAGTGGATCATAAAAGCACGAGACCTGATTGTTGGCCTGTGAAACAATGGTACTTTCACCTAAAAAAAATATGGTAATGGAGAGAATTGTGGTTGCCCTTTTCAAAGAAGTGTTAGTGACATCTCCTTTTCTCATCACAATAGCGTTCTTGTCCTTTGCCTGACAAAGCACCAACTTACTACCTTTGCTAATGTTCCAGCGTGTCTACATGCTTATTTATTTCTGGCATCAGCCCTACTTTTTTTCCTTCATGATACACTTAGGCCAAATAATCATCAAACAGATGCTTTTTCCTCAGGGATGTTACTGAACTCATTTATTTCAGACAGGGCTATTTTATTATTATTTATTTATTCATTTTCTCTGAGGAGATCTAGACCCTTCAAAAACACTGCCTGGTTTTCTTCCTGTGCACTGAAGCTGCGTGCACACGCCAGTGCTATTCCACACGCATGTGCGGTGGCTTTGTATCTGACACAGTCAGTTCTTGTTCAAGCTGTGGACTTGTTTTTCTCCACTTGTTGTGGTGTCATTACATTTGCTTCTGCCCGTGGGATGGGTGCTAGAAGGCATACGTGGGGAGGCAGCGATTGCATGAAGTCTACAGAGTATAACACTAAGCAAATACCAAAGTCATTGCAGGATGCTGGCCTTCACCTCTGTTTTTGTAAACACTCAAGTATTAAATATAAATGAATGTCTCAAGGATGCATGTTTTCTTCAGAGATGCCTGTTTACTTCATTGTTATAGGAAAGCTTGTTCCCTTGTGTCTGGAAAGCAACAAAGAGATTATCTTTTCCTCTCCTCTCTTCTCTCCCAGCTCCCATTCCCACTTCCTTCTTCCATTTTTCTTGCTTCCTTCACTGAGTAGTAACAGTGCGATGACCATTTCTAAGTGAGAGTGCCCTTATATACGCAACACAAGTAGAATCTTAAGCACATTATAAACCTCAGCAACTGCCCTCCTCACATAGGAGCTTTGCCTGACTCTGGACTGTGTTTCTTTAACCCATGTCGCTTACCTGGGTAGTTACCTCACTCCTACTGCTGGATGACAGCCTGTTTAACAGGGGCAAAGGCTGAGATGTGAGCTTACAAGTCGCTGTCCATCTTCTGATACAGTTCTGTGGCAGCCTGGGTGTATGTTTTCACTAGCTTCACTTAGTTGCTTCAGAAAAAAAAATTTGCTCCACTGTTACTTCAGATCAGTGGTACAAATTAAATAATGTAGCTGGAGACATCACCTTCTTCTTGGCTGCTTTACTTTTAGAAGGTAAGTTGCCTTGCAGTAGAAGCAAGCCATCATTGGCTGAACTGGAAGTGCAAGATTATTACTGAATATATTATCTTAATTACATCACACGGGTGTCATGTCCACTGCAAAGTACCGATGAGATAATCCTAAACCATACCAGCTGTCAGCAAGAAGAAGAGAGGTAGGTTAGGGATGCATTTAATTTTTGTACACTTGGCTATTTTGCATAAACAAGCCATTGCATCGGTATTAGTTTGAAAAAACATGCAGATTAATTATTGTACATTTACTAGCAAAACTATCTTAAAAAAAAAAGGTCTCTTATGGCATCCAGGATGTAACATAGCACTCATTATTTATTTTTTAATTTTTTTTTTCAGTGAGGAGCTCACAGCTACTCCACTCATAGCCTCTTGCAGCAGGGAGCAGGCAAAAACAGCAGTTGTAGGATGCTCTGGTCCCAGATGGATGTAGCACATATGCCACAGTATGAAAGCTGTGTCGCTAGGGAAGTGATCAAAGCTCTGCTATTTATAACTATTGCATTCATAGTCTCCTTCTGCCTTAGATCCAGGAGCATAGCTCTTCCCTGTCCCAGCTGCTTCCAGGAGAAGGTGCTATCGAGGAACTGTAGAAAATCACCGGCACCTACAGCCAGTTCTTCCAGTGCTTTCAGCGTGTGCAGTGTTGGCAAATGCACAGTAGTTCTTCTTGCGAATGGGATTTGGCAAAATAAATGAGCTGAAACTCTGCAAGGGGATTATTCATCATGGCAAAAGCTTGAGCTGCCGCAGTGTTTGTCATCTGTAGTGCCTTTGTTATCAATTCCATCTCCAAAGCCAACACACCTTGTCATCTGGTAAAAGGCAAACCACTAGCCAGAGGCTCTTCCTTTCTGTTCTTGCAGCAAAGAGGCAAGGCAGAACCAAGTGAAAACAGTTCACACTTGCACATCACATTTGGGACTCAGACTTTGCAGCTTACAGGTGGGATATTTGTTTTTCTAGCATTTGTTTTAGCTCTAGGGAGTAAGCTTTTTTCCTCAGTTTTCTTTGCTCCTGTGAGTAAATGACAGTTCAGGGGTCTTCCCCCCTCCACCCCC
>NW_010206404.1:0-17175 GCF_000695765.1 Mesitornis unicolor | reverse complement strand
AAGAAAGTGCTGAAGTTAAGACCTACTCCTTATTTCTTACATGAACCCCAAGAATGTCTGTACTGTAAGTTGCCTGTTGGTCTAAACCCGCATAGACAGGCCTACGAATCTCCTTTCAAACACAGAAAGGCAAGTTGTAAAAAAGCAAGCATCACTGAAGCTACAGACTGTCTTAGGACACCTCCAGCTATTCTCCTTCAATGTAACAGGCACTGAACAATCTCTTCTTCAGCCCCCAAGTTGCAAAATAAAAGCTACCTTTAGTCCTCTCCCATTTAGGAACAACACATTTCATGTAAGAGAGGCCATAATTTATAGAATAACCTTTCAAGGTTGGCTGGCTTTTCCCCTCCTATTTAGCAGAATTTCTTTTATGAACATTTGTATGAGATGTTAAAGACAACAACTAACACCCAATTGATAAACATCTTTCCATATAGAACTGTCATTAACAGATTTACAACGCTGCTACTGTTTTGTCACTTCTACCTGGTATTTCTGAAAAGGGGCAACAAACACGGGCACTCAATAACACCTCTGCATTTTTAAATTATTTCTTCATAATGTTGTTCCTCAGGTACAAATCAATCTTTTCACAGTGACTACAACTAGCTTCCAGAGTAGAAATGGATTATTGGATAACTTTGGGCACTGAAAGCTTGTGAGTAATGATTTAAATTACCTACAGTCAGAAAACCAAGTATTTAACAGCCCGTGTCATAATCCAGATTTGAAGAACTATCAGTTACATGAAATTCTTCAACTACAAGATGCAAAGTGTTCTTTTTAACACGTTAGCCTAAAGTATCCACCAAATAAAAAAACTGGTTCTGCAAAATAAGTACAAGTTATTACTTCAGATTAAGATGCCTATTGTCATTTGTAGATTTTTGAGGATCACCAGATACAACTTGCTAAGAATTAGGAAACAGTGAAAACTCAAGCACTTATGTTGTCAGATATCCTCAGCTATGTGCAAATTCTGTAAGTACTGTGCTTTCTGCAACCTAGTGCATTTAAAGCGAAGAGACTCAGATGCTTGAATACAAGAAAGTTGCTGACAAAATTCTGTCCTGCTGTAACAGGCGTCTATCCTGGAACACCTGTTGAGTCAGTACAGTAGTTAAGTTTAGAACAAATATAGAGGACCAAATAAATACGTCTCCCACATGGCACCTCAAGTTTTATGCAGCTTTTAATGCTTTTATTCTAATTTTATATAAATCGAATTCTTCAAATCAGAGAAGCTTAATGCTTAAGCATCAACAATTCTGCACAACCTAAGAGGCAGTTAACAGCTCTGAACTGAGAAAGTTTAAAGGCTGTCATCACACTTAACTATTTTTGACATACCTGTGACAATCTGCTCAATGCATGTTAGTGGGACGTCATGTTCACCAAGGAGAAGGTTTTTATAATGGAATTTCTGAAATACAGGAACTCATTAATTGCAGTTCTGCAGTTCACAACCGGATATACAGCACAACTTTGAAGAAACCATGACAGAAATCAGGCATGCCTAGACTTCTGACACATACCACCCTTGCCTATTACAGACAATTAAAGGTTCTGGAAACTGCTCTCTCCTGTTGGTAAATGCACACCAAACAGTCTAGAAACCCCAGTGGGGTATGCAAAATAACCCCACTACTTGCACTGAATTTACTAGCCTCAAAAATTGCTGGTAGAAATTCAATACAATCTGAGGTTATATATATATATGTATATATGTATGTATGTATGTATGTATATGTAAGATAAAGATCTCCAACTATTACTGTAACAATAGGAATAACAAATATTAATTCAGCTTTCAGAAATAAACTTGGACAACTGCTTCATGTCCAAAAATTAGGTTTTTTGAGGTAGCTTTGGTCAAATCTACTAACCACTACTGGATAAGCATCTATCTACTTTCAGAGCTTTACACATGCCCAGTTAATGGACTCTTTTAAAAGCACAAAATGAAAGTGAAAACTACTGAAACTAACACAGCTCACAGACTGGATTTCTAAACAGTATTGCATGCTGTGCTGTTCAAAGACTGATTGAGGTTTTAAATGTCACATGTTCTGCTTCGACAAAGGCTTCGTCCTCCCTCAGTAATGCCAATAAAAGTTGGATGTATGAAAGGCTTTGCTGATCTGACGCTTGTCTAGTCAAAGAGAGATTTGCAATTATCTTCTTCAAGGAGGAAGATGTTTTTATACAGTTCCTGCTTTGCCTTTTCTAAAGCCACTTCCCAATGAAGCCTTCCATTGCTCTGTTCTGATATTCTCAATGAAGGGATGGAATAGCAACACATTTGGAACAGGACAGTGGAACCTCACTTAGTCTGCTTTGTTTTAAAAGGCATTGTATTTGTACCCGCTATGAGACACATTCACTGTGTTCTAATTAAATCTATTTTACCTATCCCAATTGTCATGATGTAGTAATGTGAGCAATAACAAACCTGTAGTGGCATTGGGTCATCCGTAATAAAGGAAATCTTGAAGTTCGTGCAAACCAATTTTCCCCACAGGTCATACTGACTTGTATCTGTTGCAATGCATTTTCTTACAAAATTTACTTCATTTACCACAATTTCACCTAAAACAGAAAGAGAAGAGGGGAAGAGAACCCTATATAATCTTGTAGGTACAACGATTCAAAGACTAACACCAAAAAACCCCTACATCTTTATCTGTTTCAAGTTATACACATCTTCTGGGTAAACCTGGAGTTTAACTAACAACACTCTGGCAAAAACCTAAACCAACCAACTAACCAAACCCCCACTACCATTCCAAAATAGACAACACTGTGCAGCAATTAAGAGGAAAAGAAAACAACAAACCAAAAACCCCAAGAAAACAAGCATACAAAACAACAACAAAATGCTGTCCTGCAAACAAAGGCATACATCCACGTGATGAACTTCAGCGAGTATTTATTTTTAAAACTGAAATTAGCTGGCTATTGTTAAGTACTTTAGAGAGTTTTACAAACTTCATTAAGTCAAAATAATCAGTCCACATCAGTTTGGCATTTCTAAACAGATTTTTCAGGTGATTTCTTAAAAGAAAAAACAGAACACAAACACATTAAACACTCCTCACCATTTCAAAGTTTCTACTGTGACCATCTAATGAAGGACACCAACCATTTCCTTTTGCAAAACAGGAAATCCAAACAAAGAAAAAAAAATCATGCTCATTCATCTGGGATAAGCTATGACGTACAAAATGTATACAGGCAAATGAGACTGAGGAGCATTTAGGAAGAAAAAAAAAAGGGACACAAAATGTTACTATTTAGTTCCACAACAGATGTTTCTGAAAGCTAAATAGTAATTTCATTCTTACTTCAGGAAGTGAGCTTGGCCATTTATTTTACTCCTGTATAGGGCTTTTGGCTTCTGTCGTCAGATCAACCACTTCCTTCTGCTGCTGTCTACCATAAAGAGTGTGGGAGTGGATGCATGCTCGTGAAAAGTGCGATTTTATCCTAGCTGTAGGGTCGTTGTTTGTTTGTTTTTCTTAAAGATGGCTACAGCCTAGTTTGTTCATAATATACTGGACATACTTACGTCCAGTTGCCTGAAATGTCATCTCAGAGCATCCTATGCTTTGCTAGAAAACAGTCAGTTCTTTGGGTGACTGCAGTGGCAGTAACCAGTTATCTGTATGCCCTGTGAGTATGGATATATCTTTGATTAAACCTCCCATCTGTCCCCTAATCTAGAGTGTTTTCCTCAGGTAGTTATCACTGTACCCAGCAAACCCTACATTTGAAGAACTGTCTTTAGCATTCCAAATGCTTGAGTGGAAACACCTTTTCCTAGTCTTGAGACCCAGCCTCTGCACATGCTCCTCATCCTAAGCTATTTGGCTAAGCTGCCCCACTAGCTTCTGTGCCCCTAAAATGATTAGGTATCAGCCTGGAAGTCACTAAGAATAGCAGCAGAGTCTCTGCTTTTAGTTCAGATGTGATAAACTGATACAAAAATTTCCTGGACTAAGTCTGTAGCCTTGAGCTGGCAGAATTACGTTGAGCATTCTGGGACCATTTGAAGATGTATGGGGACAGGTTTCATTGACCTGTGTTTATCACATACATGCATAATCTATGTCAGAAGTTGCAGGAGTTATGAAAATGACAGATGTGCTGAAGCTTTGAAGTCTTTTCTCAAATACTACTAAACTGTGGTTAAATAAGCTTTTGAATTTGGGGAAAAAATACCTGATTCTGACTGCTTCAGTACAAATAGTCAAAGTTCAGTCAAATCTCCAGCAATTGAAAACAATGTATTTTAATGGGGCACATGCCCTACTTCTGTTAAACACTGTAATGAAAGTGTTTCAATACTGTTAGCAGAGTTTGACCTGAAACTTCTTAATGCCCACCATTTTCTTCTAATAAGCTGTTTACTTAACTGCAAAAGCCCAAATTGAGTACGAAAGTAATTCCTGCTCACAGTTGGTGTTAATTTTCAACTAGTCAATGTCAAGTTCAGTCACATTCTGCCTGTAAAGCTTCCCCTCTCCACAAAGTCAATCCTTCTAAACCCAAGTAGTTTTATTCTTCCCTCTCTCAGTCCCCCTTGCAATTTTAACAAAAGGACAGAAAGCCGAATACATCATGAAATGAAGTGCAACTTCCCTAGGTATTTTTTCCATACAACATTCTCTTACCTGCTATCAAGTGAAGTATTTTTTTTAGTATCACACAGGAGACACTTTTGCTAAAAGCACAAATTGCTACTACCAAACTATTTCAGTACTTCATGACTTTGATGCTACAAAGCAGTATAGAAATAAGAGATCCATTACTGCTCTCACACAAACTTCAATTTGAATTTACTGCAGTTTAAAACATGTCTGCCAGAAGATTCTTTCTACCAAAGCCAATTCTTTTCACTTCCTTCCTCCATTCCTCATTAACTGTGCAGCTACAAGAAGATAATATTAATTCTACGTTAATGCCACTGCAGTTATTCTCATTTCATCCAACACAAATACATTCTGTACGTTGTGGTCTAGTTTCTCCTTTGCACTCAAGTTTACAGCCCTAACACAGATCTCAGTTTTGAGCCCGAGTACTCCAATATGGCAAGACAGAGTACGTGCAGACCGAAGGGCTTAAACGTTTACAATGAGGCGTGAGAAAATCTGCAATGCAAATTTAATAGCTGCAGTTTTCAAAAACCTAGAAACTGAACTTTTTATTTTTAAATGTTGATTTGGAATTTTATACCGACCCCACTTTTACCCCTCATTACATCTACAATGAGAAATAGAATAAAGTGCAAACCTTCCAAACTTAAATTTAGGAGAGTAGATAAACAACAGTAGTATGCGTTAGTCTTACACAATGAACCCTTCTTTTATTTGTAGGTGGTTTTTCTATGCAAGTGTCAACAACAGCGCTATTCAGAGCTATTACGCTGCACATTTTTACAATGTGGCTGCTGCTTTTTTCCAGTCACAAGCTGTTCCAGACACAGAACAGCCGTCAACACTTCCATGTGACTCCAACAGTCAAAGAATGATCTCAGGAGACAAGAGCAGTTTGTTTAAACTCTGACAGGAAACCAGAAGAAAAATTACAGGTTGGCACCTTTATATATAAAGCCTAATCATGTTTAATAAAAATATTTCTACACTGAATACTTGAGCCACTAAAAAAAAAAACAAACCACAGGAGACTGAAGGATGTGTTTCGGTAATGCACCTTCCACTTAACACAGCCTCTGCTAAGCTTCAGAAAAAAAATCTGCTAAGCCTCTCAAAAGTACCTACAATTCGACTTTTTCATATTTTGGATGTTAAGAGAACTCATGCTATCTATCTAATCCTCCATAAAGCATAACCCACTACCATCCAAATTAAACCCAGAAAGCAGAGCGTGCACGTATGGGAATTGAAGACAGAGGCATGACTAAAAATGCTGAATTCAGTGCTCAGCACAATGAGTGATCAGTATTGATCAACAGGAATCCCAGCTGTTGTGCAACAGCACCAGTTTTGTCTCCTCAGCCTATAGCAATATTAAGTGAGTCTGGTCTAGGTTTCAGGGCAATTCATTTTGGCAAAATTTGAAAAATCCATCCCTACTCAGTGACATCCTAAAATAAAGGATGTTCTGCACAGTTTTGCCTAGTATTGAACAAGGTTTTTGCCATTTTTGGTGCCATACCCCACAGCATCAAGTTTAATTTTCTGATCGTTTATCTTATGAAGGTTGTAATTTCCAACTTACTCTCAGGCACTCTGGATCCAATAGCCTACTTACATGCAGATCACACAAAGCATTTAAAAAAAATTCTTAGGTTTTTTGTGTATTTGTTATCAATAACAGCAAACAGACAATAAGTAAATTTGATGAATCTGAAAAACTAAGCAAGAGCTGTGAGAATTAGCACTACATTAGAACTTGTAATTGGAAATTTCTGTACTTTCTCTAGCAACAAAGGCCTGAATTCTTAATAGCAGCAGAAGATGTACTAATAATAGTCTTTCACCTATATACTCAGTTAAAATGTTTGCTATTTTAACATTCTGTATTATCTTAGCTTAAAATTCAAGAAACATGTCAACAAAGAAAGAGATCAAGTTATTTCTGGGTTTTCAGTTGCTCACTGAAACAGCTGCCAAATCCTTCCATCCACAAATTTCTACAACGGTTTTGCTGCCTACGAATACAGAAGGAATACAGCAGAACAGTGTATCTTAAAACCTTCATTTTCAGGGAAGAAGGCTGACTGAGCAGCATCTAGGACCAAAACCTTACTTCTATACAAGGAGAAACAGCCTGAAGAGTATTCAACAAATAGAACGATACTGACTGAATACAAAAGTGATCCACAATGAAATAAAGTAACTAAGCAGTTAAAAGTGACATAATATTTTATGTATGTATATATATACACATAGACATCAATAGATAGAGAGAGCATGTGCACACACACATTAAAATGCTAAGATACATTATTTCTAGCACATTAAGAACCCGATACTTGCCAGAGGCAATGAATGGCTGAAATCAGACTCCACAAATGAATAACACAAATCCTACAGGCTTAATAAGTTTGCAGGTACCCTACATGTTCCTAAGAGAACTTTTCCAGTGCTGCACTAGAAGCATAAGAACAGATTTATTGGTTTAAGCTTTCTTCTATGAGCACTCAAGTTCTAAATAAAATCTGAATGCTTAGTGTATGTTCAACAACTAATAGACTTAAGGACAACAGAGAGTACTACGTACTTGAGGCAGTAATGTAATTCCTACCTAAAAAGTCATAAAAACTGAGCACCTGAATACACACGGGAAACCAAACCCCTGTTCCTCATTTATAACATTGATAGTGATTACACCAGATTAAGATGAGGAAAACAGCTTGTTTATGTGAAAGACAGTCTAAAAAGTTCACAATAAAAAAGCTAAAGTTAATTCAAGTAACCATTTAACCACTGAAAATGCACACTAATGAGTTAACTTGTTTTTAAAAAGATCTAAGTCTAAAACTGCTCCAAAATGACTGCCAAATAATTAACTTCTGTGAATCCGAGTAAGAATTTCCAATACAAAACTTCATTAATGAAGTAACTGAAGTCTAGAACCTCTTCACAGCTGCCATTTCTTGTCTGTTCTCTTGTAAAGAGAATACCAAAATTGTATGAGTTTATTAGTATGCACCAAGCATTTACATGTGACTCTAATCCACTTCTAAATGCATCTTCTGTTCAGTGTGCATAGCCACTTCTAAACTCAGAAAGTATTTGTAAATTGATGAAACAGTTTTATTTGTTTTCTTATTTTCATGAGCTCTTACAGTGTATTTAAAGAGAGTATATGAAGACAAAAAACCACTGCATACTATGGTAAATATCACCCATCGCACTATTTTCCAATACTTTCACAAATAATTAAACAACAGACTACATTTAATTTTCTGTACAACTGCAGAAAGCAAAAAAACCCCAGAGTGAAAATGTTGTTCCAAAAGGACAACTCACCACTGCCATTACTGGGGAATGAATTACTATTTGGATATATTCTATTTGCATTCATTTTTTTAACAGGAGAACTTGGGTTTTCTTTCACAAAAAACTAACCACTGCTTGGAGAGTGGCGTGTCTTAAATGCACGGCACCAAAAGAGCTTTGCCAATTTGGTTAGAAAAATTATTAAAATATCATACATGAATATTGCATAGTTTAGTGTGCTAACAAACAGAAAATGAGCATCATAAGAGCTTAGCTAGATTTTAGAAAGGCTCAGTAAGGAAAAAAGTAGCAGAAGTAGTAAACACTTATTATTGAAAGTCTTCAAAGAACAACTATTATTTTCCCATGCAAAATAACAAGATTAAAACCAGTATTTGTCCAATAATGGCTAATCTTTGTGAAGCTGGCAAAAGAAATGGACCACAGGAGATCTGAAAATGGATCACTTTTCTGAATGAGGATGGAATGCTCCACAAACATTTCCCTCACGCTCCAGAAATGCAGTGAAGGACACAAGAACGTAGAACAGGCAACCAACAGGAGTTCACACAGCAGGAAGGAAACATCCATCATAAGCAATGCTCTCATTAGCCACTAGATCCAAATCAAAGTATCACAGAAGATTAAAAAGAGCTGGTAATGCTTACAGAATTGCTTTAACCCAGCAACTTGTGTTACTCCTAAGATGGAAACAGTTCCATATTCAGCATCCATTCCCACGCTAACCCTTGTGCTGGCACTGCCATTTGTGAAAGACTTTGTTAGTCACAGCTGAGACTTGATCCAGTTGAAAATAATTCTAACTGTGTATTTTTCTTCCTTTTTTGTCAGTCTCGATTTTGTCTGAATTACCTCTCTGAACTGGCTTTTTCTTTGGATGGACACAAAAGTGCCAGCACCAAGGAACACACAAACTGTGTGACAAGAAAAAAACCAGTAATAAACAACTCATCCTGGCATCAGTATGTACTTTTAGGTCAAGTTAAAATAACCCTACCACCAAACCCCCTCAAAAGAAGTTTTAGCATTGATTTGGTCAGAGTTCTGTATTGTGAACAGACAAGCCTGTGCGCAGGGAGCCTTTTGTGTTTTGCATATTTTCAGTCTGGCTACGTAAACTACAGACTCCCAAAGCCTGACTTTGTCTAGACAATATACTCGGTAACAATTTGAGAGGATTACAGTTTTCACTCCGCTGTATCATAATTATGTCACCAATACAAGTTACAGGTGCTGTTCTGAACCTGTAATATATTATTGGGTCTAGCATAAATTAGTCACGTTTGCCTTAATAAATAATTCAATACAGAAACAAACGTTCCTTAGAAATTACTTTGCTGAAGACTTTGCTTCATTGGAAGCAAATGTCATTGCCAGGAGACAAAAAAACCCAGTATTTTGGTCAGCTGACAATTCAGGATCTACACTAACATTCTATCTATCCCAATTGTTTAATGACTTGTAGAATTTTTTATATATATATATATATACACACACATATATATATACACACATATATATATGTGGGACAAAAATCAATGACTTTGAAACTGTTCTGCAGATTGCACATGCAAAAACATGAAAATATTTCATTTTAAAGCATGTTCATCTTTCAAACTTTAAAGAATTATTTCTGTATTGCCCTACAGCTAATCTGTTGCAAATAGGAGTTTTTGTAGGTATTTACAAGTACTCAAAACATATTACTAGTCAGAAACTTTAAGAAATGCACTCTATGGATTCGTAACAAAGAAGGCAGAACAAACTGACTTCATCCAGTAAAATCCAGTTGTAAGACTGTATACAGAAGTTAGATTCTGCATGCAGATTGTCTCAGTAGTACTTATAGCATGCCAACCCTTAAATAAGCAAAAAAACAAAGCAAGCAGTTAACTGAACCCAAAGCATGCCTGAAAATTAACTCTGAGTCAAACACAGCAAGCTATAATAGAAAGCAGTATTTACTGTATACTTACTGTAAGTGGTGCCTCATTTGTTCTAAATATAAGTCAAATGCTTGGTTCATTTTTTAACTTCTTGCAGTATGAAAGATTAGTTCGCAGAAAGCTGCTGTTTTCAGATTTCAAATCTGCAATTTGAAACCCTCATAATTTATTTTACTAAAACTTTTGGTAATCTTCTTGGTGTAGAGCAAAGAAAATTTACTTTAGCAAAGCTTTAGGGGACTGTATTGCCTTCCAAATAGCCATGCTCTTTTTCCAATCTGGCTGTTCTGAAATGCTGAAAATAATTTCATGCTCTTGTATGGCACTGACTCTTGAAAACTAGTTGAAATTATAAAAGCTATTTCACTTATTTGTCTAACTTTAAAAACAAAAGAACTTCTACAGTAATACTTGAATACAGAAACTTGATGCAGGGGAAAAAACCCTAACTCTGCAATATGTCTTAATCAGCTGCACAATGAGCAAGAGAGCCTTGGCTAGCACACCACAGCACTGGAAATGAGAATCAACCTGAATATGCTTTGGAAACAGCCAGAAACTGCCTTCATACAAGTTATATTGAGTTATTATCAGCTTTGATAGGCTATCACTACTCACCATCAACAGATGAACAACATCCTTAACAGATCAAACAATACCTACTTGAATATCAACTCATTCCAGAAATATACATGGAAAAAGGCACTGACAGTAACAGCATTACTACTTGTACCAAGCAATTAAACAATCCCAGTTTCCCCTTTGAGGTGTTAAACCAAAATGATTCCACAAAAAGCAGATCTGACAAATCTGTGGGGTTACACATAAACCTCACTAACTTGGTCTGTTTCTTACCCTCTCCTCAGTCACAGTGCTGCCATCATGCACTGCAGCACCCTGACCTCTGGTCTCCAGCTCTGGGACACCACAAACAAAACAAAAAACACCAAGAAAGAGGTGCAGGGGTTCAAAGCAGTCAAAGGAGTCAACATACCCAGGGTACTAACACACAAGGATGCCTCACCAAAGAGTGTACTTTACTACTTCTATCACAAAATGTGTTGCAGCTGCTCCAGAACACATGACTTAATGTACTAAGGACTTTCAGAAGGCAGGAAAAAAAATCCACATAGAAAAAGAGCTGGGAGCTAATTTGCAAGAGAATCTGAGACTTCTAAAAGATTAAAACTTTCTGTGACACAGTTTTAAAAAACTTCCTTCAATTGAATTTCTAGTCAGTTGCCTAAGGTATACAAAAAAAATATCAAACCAAAAAGCAGAGGGTAAAGCCAATTAGATTGGCATCATTAGATAAAAGCCAGTGGCAAAAATCTTGAACACAGTATGGATTTCCGCCTCAACAAGAGCACAGCACAACTGGATGCTGAGGTAATCAAAAGGATGATAAAAGTTACGGAAAGCTTCCTTCTTAGGGTCAACTAAGACAACTAAGCTAAAGGAAAGCAAAACAGGGCAGATATATACACAAGTCTGAAAATCACAAGTCACATTCAATGAGGGAATACGGCTTCATGTTTGCTGTGTCATACAAGAACTAGGATTTATCCAAAGAAACTTGATGATGGCAAGTTTAAAACAAACAAATGCAGTTTGTAGCGATATAATTCAATTGCAGAACTCCTTACCAGATGCAGCTGTTGGTGACAGAAGTTTACATGGCTACAGAAAGCAATTAGATAAATTTACACAAGAAATACAGCAAGAGCAATTACAATACGGTAGCACTGTCTCTTATGATGCTTTCTAATTTCCCACTTGTATCTCCTCATTAATACATTACTCTAAGAGGAAAGACCCCAAGCCTCCATTGAAGGAGACAGGGAGTGCTGCTCATCCCATTCTTTCTTCTTCCCATGTGCTTGCTGGCAGACACCATCAGCAAGAGGTGACATCTGACCCAGTCCAGATGTACTTATGACCATCTATAAACCCACCACGGGTGCGATCACAGACCAGTGGTGGCACTGAAGTTGACTGCTACGATCTGACCATGAAACATGGTGCAGACAAGACTGCCAATATTCCTTTAACTTGCTTAACGTGAGCAAATCTGAGAGATAAAAAGCCCACTACTCTAATTCAGTTTATTTCTAGTATAGTTTATTTCACTGTATAGTTTTAAAACCAAAACCAACTAGATAATTTCTAGCTGTTTCGTAGAAACTTACAGGTAACAACTATTAACTTAATCTACTCACAAATTAGTATACGGAGAAGCTCTTTAAAATAATTACTACAAGTGTGTACTAAGATTCAGGAGAAGCAATCCTTTTCTCACGCTTAATCAGATGTTCCATTATTTACATAATCTCCTGCAGAACACCCTGTGTGAGCAACAGTGAGGACCTTTTTCATCTAATCTACACCATGGTGTGGCACTGCTTACAGTACAGACACCGGGCTGGGTCATTACCCACTCATGTACTGCACCTCTCTGCACACTGCTTTGCCATTCACAAAAACATTCCAGCTATGCTGCATAAGTTTTTTGAATGCTTAAGTTGATGTCTCAAAAATGCTACAGATACTGTTGTGGAAAATAGACTGCAATTTTACCAGAAAAAAACACACCTTCAAGTTTAACAACTTAAACTTCATTCTTGCCTGAAGTACACAAAGCCAATTCCCTACTAGCCAGGCAAGGCACTTAGGCTGGTAGACTACCTGCTACTTCTCTATTGTTCCTCTTTGACATGCTTATAAAACAAGCTATGCAAAACAAAGGGGAAAAAAAACCCCATAACTGTTACAGAGGCCAACTCTCCAACTAACCCTGCAAAAATTCTTGATCAGAAAGCTGTGCTAGGCGAACAGAACCCTAAAGATAAACATTAAAAAAAATACCAACAAACCACATTTTTAGAACTCCATCGTAAACCTATACTACATGTTTTGGAATGAAATTATACCAGATTCTATAAAACTATTTGATTTTCCCTAGGGCAGTATCAGTGTTGCCATTTACAACCAAGGTTTTTACTCGCTTTAAACTATGTTTGCTGCTTTTCCTAATACATCACCCTCCTCAGGGCACACAGTTAATGAAAATACAGACTGTTGTTCCAAAAGCTGGAGAGATCAGTCTCTTCTGGGCACCAAAGGAAGCTTTAAAAACAAACAACTCTACAGGTTAAAAGTCGATTCCAATGCCCTTTTCTTAAAAAAAGAAACAAACAACAAACCCTCCCTATTTGGTAACCTGACTCATTATTTCCGTGTCCGGAACACCCTCTCTTAACCTTCACAACACAGAAATACAAGTTAGCCAGTAGGGTATTTAGCTACTTTGGAATTTCAATTTTTAGCAAACCACTCTGAGTGACCATGTTGTAGGAATCAAAAGCTTAATGCACCTATTTGCAGTTTTTGAATATTACTAGAGCCAGTAACTGCTTGTGCTAATTTAATTCCAAAAGAACACCTTAAAAACTCCACCAATTAAAGCAGAAAAATAATCATTCAGGGGCTCATGTTTGCTCTCTGTTCCTGAAAGCAAAAGCAATTTTACGAAACCATTAAGGACAGAATATTAGGAATACCATACTTAAACTGTGCTTGCAATGGAGTGCAAGTCAGCCTTAATAAAATTACATGAGTTGGAATTTGGCCAGAAACTTGGATTATGACAAATCCAAAAGCCAGTCTATTCAACAGTACAATGTGTGCTTGTTTATAACGTTTTCTACTGCACCATTTGATGACAGAAACAAAAAAAAAGTGTTTAAGCCGGTGCTTAACTTTAAACAGGAAGAGTTTCAAGTCATATAACATAAGTTACTTCTGAACACTCCCCTCTCCACCCTCATATAGACTGATGCTCACAAAAGTGAAAAAATTTTGTTCTGCAGCTGTACAAAGCAGTGAGTTTTATTAAATAATTCTAAATAACACCTTAGAATGGTAAGGAAGAGGAAATTTTAATTCTGTGGCAAGTCATACTCTTTCAACCAGTTTCTATATAACTGAGGCAATTTACTAGTGTCCCAAAAGCCATCAAATGCTTATTTCAAAGACAGTGCTGACAAGGGAAATGATGCAAACATAGGATAAATATAAACCAGTTAAGAAAAACAAACCAAATCAGCACCATTTTAATTGTACTTCTAAGTTTCACGAATGAAGAATGAACCACAGTGCAAGAAGTCACTGCACACAAGATGTTTTTTGTTGGTGGCTCATGCACATATCCCACAGTAAAGGCAAAGCATGTCACACTTTGTGAAAAGCAAACTCATACTGCCTTGCATTTTCTGTGGAATGTCTCAGGGAAGAACACGCAGTCACTTCCTTGTGAGTCAAAGATTTGGATGAGTATCAGCTGCAACATAACCAATAAGATGCCAAGTGGTAAACAGAAGTTTTGCAAGCAAAAAAAGTGTAACTGTATTTCAAATACTGAACAATCTTAGCAATGTATTTTGAGGTATTTATGCCTCAAGCAAAATCTGTATTTTATTTCATGACGAGTTTCAGTCAGCTGAACTGACCTCCACAATATTTCAGCTTCCTAAGCTTCAGGTACTTCACTGGACCATACCACATACCAACCAGTACTGCTAAATTAGCAGCGACAGAAAGGAATTTTAAGAGTAGCTTTTTTATTCTGCTGATCACTCTGAAAGTTAGCATGTTTTATCGACTCAGACAACATGATAGCAATAGCTTCTGACATTACTCTGTGTGTGTAAATTCATATTTGTTAAAATATAAGCTGAATGCTGGGTGGAGGGGGGAAGGCAGTATTCTGTTTTAAATTCAAAATTACCCTTAGAAACGAAGCTAAATTTATTACTGTGATGCATACTCTGCAATAAGAGTAGCCTTGAGAGCAGTAGATTGTTCCTTTGGTGTCTGAAAAGGCTTTTAGAAAATTTCATTGATCAACAGCACTTACCAAAGATTATTTCTGATTAAAATATATAAGTCCGGACTATCCCACATTTTTACAGATATGTAATTATAAACAATAATAAGAACATCGCTTTTCTCATCCACACACAAAAGGTTACTCTGCATAGGCTTAAAGACACTTACAAATTCCAGAATTACGCAGCAGCTGCATATTCAATAACAGTAAACGAACGAAGATGGCATTAGAAGTTTTCCAGTACAGAAGTCAATCGTACCTACCTACTGGCAATTCTATGAATATTTTCCTTTAAAATAAAGGAAGACTACAACACATGCTATGGGAGTAGGTTCTGCATACAGATGAAGGTCTGACTACATGACAAAAATATAAATATCAAGAGTCTTCCAAAAGCTGTCATAAATGTTACAAAATTTAAAATGGTTTCATTTCAAATACCTCCAATAAAACCAAGCCAGTGTTTCACACCTACATTTACATCATGCCTACACAGGTGTTACAAAATTGCTTATGTATTTCTTTAGTGTTTCAGGCAAATTGGGACACTTCTCTACATGCAGATACAAATATATACTTGTAGATACAAATATATTTTCCTACTTAAAAGTTACACTCCCTCAAGGAGCACGCCAAGATTAAAATATACCAAAATCAATAATCACAGCAAAACAGGGAGAACCATTTACATTTTACCAATACTATTATATTAAATATATCCTTGTTGAGGTATCTGTCCAATTCCTAATTTTTGCTTACCTGGCAAAAGTACTGGTTCCAGTTTTTTAATCCTTGGTTCTGAAGTGATATGGTCTTCAGCCTGAAGAAAAAAAAAAAAGAGAAAACAGAGATAATTTGCTTAAGAATCAGAACTTTACAGCCAGACACAAGTCCAACCTACAAGGGCAAAGGAGAAAGTTCCTCTTTTAACTTAAAAAGCTGAACATAAAGAGCTAGGATCCAACCATAACAACAGTTTTCTGTAAAGATACTAACATTTTTGTCTATGTTTAGCTTTGTGCCAGAAAAAATAATATAGTATTTAAAGTGCTAATGTTCAACTAATTGCGTAACCTAGGCTATAACAAGTCACAGGATGAACGGAAAACAGTTTGACTTGACATTCCATAAAGGCCCAAGTAATACACCAAACTCTCTATAGATACTGACATTTACTTCTGCACAAAACTCTTGACCATCTTTCAACACGCATGACTTTCTGACATAGGAAAAATTTCAAAGAAAACCCAAAGCCTGCAACACATACTTGTCTTCCAAACCTTTAAAATAAAAATACCTCCATAAAAAGACTGGAGCCTTCAGTGAAATAACCTTAACACCAATAGTTCCTACAATGACAGCGATATTGTGATTTCCAAGGACTAGGAATACCCAGAACTATGTTGCATCAACATTTCACTTTGATCAAGGATTGTGAAAAAGCACAAATGAGTCAACATGTCAAATGCCTTGCTAGAAGAGGCCCTGCCTTGTCTAAAATAAATATATAAGGCCTAGATTTTGTCAATGACACACCCAGACCATACACAAAAATCCTGGTGGCTCCACTATATTTGTAACTATATGCACTATATGTAGTATTCTACTATATATACTCGAGATATATACAATATATTTGATTTTTCTTATTTATGTCATCAGCTAAAATTTAAATGCTAAATGATGGCGACAGTGAGAGTCTAAACATTTGCATAGCTGACAAGCACCAGCTGTTTTCTCACCAAAGCACTCCATGGTGCGAACAACACCAACCCCACCCAGCACAGAGGAAAGCAACCCCAAATACCTGAAGCTAGATTCATAACTTTTCAAAACAATCGGTTTTAATCAGTACGGAACTGTATTTTTAAAAAAAGTTTTGCTCATCGACCAAAGTTTGGGCTTGTCACCAGCACATACCCACTTTATGCTTGTGTGCAGCTTCAAAGCCCATGAGGCCGCACTTCAACCGAGCGCGCAGCTTTTGTTTTGCCGTGCGATAGACGATTTCCACAGGCTCCTCAGAAGCCTCTCCGGAGACCCGCAGGTGCCGGTTTACCGCCCCGGGAGGCTGGTAACCTCGGCAGAGGCACAGGTCTGGGTGTCTCGCAGGCCTCGCTCCGGGAGGGGAGGACAGCCCCGGCGGTGGTACCTCGGCCAAGACCGGGGCCAGGGCAGGGAAGAGCCGAGCAAGTCGCTAACCGAAATAAAAGGCTCTTACCTGAGGCAACGGCAGAACGTAGGACTTGAAGGTGGGCTTGGGCTGCTTGAGAGAGAACATCGTCACTGCCGGCGGGGACCCCGACGGGCAGGGAGGGAGGCGCGGGCCAGGCCCAGGAGGCCCCGTCCC
>NW_010206403.1:0-19045 GCF_000695765.1 Mesitornis unicolor | reverse complement strand
AAAAAACTATATATATATTCTTATATATATAACATTTCAGATGTTATATGTGGCGTGATGCAGTAACAGCTCTGTTGAAAACAGTGGATATTACCTTCCTCATTAGATTTCTTCCTTGTTAAAATTTCTGTTGCTGTTTCTGTGCTAAATGAAGAATGAGAATTCCTTCCTCTGTTTAGTCTCTGAAAATAGTGTTTGCTTGCAATCAATTCTGTATAATAATAATTATCTGAAGCGGAGAAATAAGCCTCTGTTCTAAGCATATTATCATAGAGGTAATGTCTTTATTACAAATGCTGTCAACCAAATAAATGACCAAAGAACTACGTAGTTCTCTTTCCATTACAGTGTGGATTTCAACACCCTTTAATATCACTAAAGGCAGGGATAACCATTAGGTTAAACTACTACAAGTTCGCAGAGGTTTAAGTATGGATGCTATGCAGGGACTTCAGCTCTTTCTATAGTAATCTTCCAATTAGACTACAAGTGTCGATGGCAGTTTATCACTTTGATGCCCATTTCTGATCTGATGAATTAAAAATACTGATCTTAATCTACATGTCAAAATGTGGATGTTTCTAAGCGATGAGCTAGATTCCCATTGCTTCAGGTGGTAAAGTTGGGTGAGTCTCCAGCGCGATGATTCAGAGCAATTAATGCAGGAGCCTTGATTGCCGATGGAGAGCACATGTCAGTGGGAAGCGATTGGGGAATGGCTATGTGTAAGGATCGGTCTGGCTCACAGTTTAAACAGATTTCAGTAATGTCCAGTCCACCAGGCGACACATGGGGCGGCTGCAGCAGCAACCCAGCCTTGGATCGCCTTGAGGTCCTATTTCTGCAGAGACGACCCATGGGGAGCTGTGTCGATAGCTCAGCCCTGAGTTGTTTGGTAAACACAAAGCTAAGCAAGGCAGTGCTGCACCATTCAAAGAACCGAAACCTGAGTTGAGCCTTGAAATCCCCCAACAAATAGTATGCCCTGAGTGCCATTCAGGCATTTAGGCACCATTTAGTTGCCCAAAATTAAGACAAAGGTAAGCTGGAGGGTTTCCATTTGATTTCAACAGACTCAGACAATGCAAAGATATGCAAGAGATAAGGCATACAGAAGGGAACATCACCCATGAATAACTAAAGATAAGGGGAAACCCTGCTAAAGACAAGCACCCCAGGTGGTCTGATCCACTCAGACATGCCCCTGCCTGCTGTCCCATACACCAGGGGATAAAAACTGAGATTCATGCTAGAAATGGGGAGTTATTTCTCCAGTTGTGGAATGGTGAGATCCTTTTTCTTCGATTATAATGCTGGCCGAAGACTTACGTGAGAGCCCTGGCCTGGAGGGGTAAGTGAATATTTGGCAGGCTTTAAGTTTGTAGTTGAAGGTGGTTGATTAACACATGTGTGGTGTTCTGAGTTGGTTTTGAGTTGTGATAGTGTGTTTAGTGAGTAGCCAGGGAGTTGTAATAGTGAATGCTGTGAGTAGCTTGGGAGTTGTTATGAGTTGCTTATGGGCAGTAATAGTTTTGTGAGTGCTCTGTGGCCTGTCGTGAATTGCCCATGGGCTGTAACGGTGCGTTTTGTGACTGTTGTCGTTGCAGTAGTGCATTTTGGGAATCTCTTGTGGTTGTCTCTTGTTGTTTTAAAACTGCAACAGGACATTTCTCCATTGCATCCATAGAACCTGCCATAGTGACGTACTGGATCTGCACAAGTTGTTCCAATATATGGTTAGTTTGAACCCTGCAGTCGAGTCTCTTCTCGTCATACTATGGAGGCTGCTGTCTCCTTCATTGGCGGCATGGGGACTGCAGGCATCTTTGCAGGGCAATTTGCAGTTACATGAGCACAGCCACCTGGAACCGTCTGAAAGAAAAGGCCTCGAATGAGGCAGCTCGTTGACTCGTCAGTTGCCTATTTGCAGGCAGATCACTCTTTCGTGGTAGGGCACTTAGAGAAGGAAATAGCACGATTCTGCCAGCACAATTGCTTGAAGGCACTTGAAAAGTAGGCGGTAGGGTTTCTATGTCTTCCTATGTAGGGATTTCTGCTTCCTTCAAGAGGATTTGAATTATCATGTCCCGCTTCCCAACCGAACAACTATAGCCTGGATCTGAGCAAAGCAAAAGGGCGTTCTTTGCTTCATGGAGAGAAATGGATTGGGGTTAATGAACCCTTGGCCCTTTATCACTCATCTAATGCCAGGGTCACTCCCCTCGGAGATGGGCATTCAAGTACTTGAGGTACATACAACTGCTTGTGTGTGGAAGTAATTCCTGTTTCTTTGTACCATTTAGGAGGCATGTTAAGGATCTAGAAGGTTAATGCCCATCCCCACCCAGCTCCGACTTGCCAGGGAGCTTAGGCAGCAGTTGCAATGTGATTGTCAGGACAGCATCCTCGGTAAAATTGGCAGAAGCTCAAGATTTTAGGCTCCTAGAAAAATAAAAATGGTACCAAAACAAAGGCAGCAATGGATTTCCAGTGCCTCTGGGGAAAAGGCAGTATTTCACAGTCTGCCGTCTGAATCAGTCTCGAAGGATGTGGTTACACATTCTGTTTTCCTGAGTGGAAGAGCTGGCTCAGTAAATTCTCTCTCACTATAGCAAGAGATCCAGATCTGATTTTTACTCTCTGCCATATTAAAGGATACCCTTCACCAACTCACAATACATAAACCGAAGAATATTGATGGGAATGAGAGCCAAGGTTGGCTTTTCCACCAAATAAAATGGATTTTCAAACTCTAAACTTATGTTCAGGTTGCTAATGCAAATCAGATTTGGTATGGCTGTGCCATACAAAGCACAGGTCAAGTTTGATGCCTAAAGCTATGAAGGAACAAACCAGTAACAGGACAGGGTTACCAGGTAAGGGACTGCAATTGTGTATACAGAGGAGACACATTATTTCCCAGGAGTTCTTGCTTTTCCAGTTGAGAGGTCCCAGCCTGAAACCAGGTTCTGGTTTGACAACACGGTCAATCCAGTTTTACAGATGCGAGTACCAAAGTGAAATCCTGTGTCTGTGTATAAGCAAAGGGTCAGCCTGGTATAGGTTAACTAATGAATATTTTGACAGATTAAGGTTTTATCGTCAGACCAGACATCTGTGACACATTTGTGCTGTGAATGATTTCCTGAGTGGTACTGCCACCGTATGCAGCTCAGGTGGGATTCGCATCACCTCTTCCTAACAATCTTTCCTCTCCTCTTTTTAATCAGTGGAGAGGTAAGGCCTTTCAAAGGAGCTACCCCTTTAATCCAATTTTAAAGCTAATTTACAGCGACATTCCCACACAGTGACAGTTGCTCCAGTGACAGCTGAGGGCAGGTATCTTAGGTGTAGACATCTGCATTACAGGGATCTCTCCCATTACAGCCTGCTTGCACTGGAGGATTTGTGATATGAATGCCAATATTCTCATTTACAATTCCCCTTTAACAATCTCAGGATGATTTAGTTTAAAGAATGCCGGTTTCGGTCCAGGGGTTTAAATTGACAATTTGCTTCCCTGGCCAAAGAATATTTATCTTTTAAAAGTAGGGCTTTTTGTATTAAAAAAAAGAACCCACCCCACTATGGTCTTCAGGTTTCAAAAGTGAGATTTTTAAACTGTTTGAGAAGTGAGATTTTTTTTTAAATGGCTCTGAATTTTTACAGCCTTTTTGGCCGAGGAGCAATTTGACAAATCCTTCTCACTGTTCTGAAACTGCATTTTCAGAAAAAAGAAGTTATCCTGCTTATTGAAAAAAAAAAGAAGAAACCAAACTAAAACGCCCCAAACAAACGGGCTGTCCTCCCTCAGCCACTTCTTGATGAAAAGCGTTTTTCCAGTTATATCACAACATATGTAACAACAACGTGTTTACAGGACAGCGTGTTTCCATTGGCTTCTACAGAACCGCAGTAATTTCAGTGTGTGTGTCCAGACACAGTTACTAAACAGACAATTATTTGACGGAAAGATGCGGTATGATTTGATTTCCAAATGTTAATGGTTGCTTAAAGGTCATCGTTGTTTTTCTGCTGGATTATTTAGGTTCGTGGGTAACTTCTTATGGATTTATTTTTCGTTTATCAGATGTTCCTATTGCTAGCCCGCAGGCACATTCGGAATAAAAACGTCTTATGGTTTAATTGTGTGTTACTTTTGTTAAACCCATCTAGCGGTAACTGTATCAGGTCTGGTATTTCTGACAGCTTTGATGTCTGAAGTACATCTGCTGCTACAAAGGAAATAATTAAGATCAAAGCACGGGAGTAATCCATTTTCATTAAGTACTGGGGGAATTAAACAGACAACAGCAGTCACCAGCATTACTTCACCAAACCACATCCAAATTAGTGACATCCAACCAGATTTTCACCAGAAATGGGTTTTTTTTTTCCCTTATTTTCTCACTACCCAGTGCTCTCAGCTGAGATCTGGTTTCATGCTGTGGGTCAGCTCACTCACCTTGTGGCACCTTTTACAATTGTAGCTTTTCGTTCTACGAATAAATGGTCGAAGCAGTTGCCCAAGAAAATACTGGTTTGTGTTCTAAAAATGCTATGATTTAAGACTGTAAGTATACTCTTGTTTATTCACCTGGTGGTTGGGGTTTTTATCAATGTTCTTCCTAGAGTTTACAAAAGCAAGGGCAAATTACAAACTGAGACTGGTGAAACAGTAGCCTAGGAGTCTCATTTATGTGAAGCTTCTCACATCTGAACTCCACTGTCATAGTACACGTCCATGTCAGTGTATTCATGTAAATGTCTAATAGAACCATAGAATTGTTTTGGTTGGAAGAGACCTCTCAGATCACCCAGTCCAACGTCAACCCAACCCCACCATGGCCATAAACAACGTCCCCAAGAGTCACATCCACCACTTCTTGAACCCCTCCAGGGATGGGGACTCCACCACCTCCCTGGGCAGCCCCTTCCAGTGCTTGGCCACTCTTGCACTACAGAAATTCCTCCTCATATCCAACCTAAACCTCCCCTGGCACAACTTGAGGCCATCTCCCCTTGTCCTATCATCAGTTATCTTTTCTCATCGTGATAGTTTCCATAAAGTTTGTCACATTAACATGAGAGAGAAGTGGCAGCTGTGCCAGAGGAGGATACAGGTAAAAAACACCATCAGGAGTCAGCAGGACCTGCACCTCCCTTCAAAAGGGAGTCCCTTTATGGGATTACTCATGTATAAAGTTGAGCATGGGAATAATAGCAGAAGGACAATGAAGTTAATTGTGTTACCTGATAAGGAGCTTCCACTGTAGCAGTGCTGAGAAAATGTGCCTATAATTTCGCCGTCTCTGCTAATACGATAGCTTCAGAGGACCTGATTTGAAAAGCAGCAGCTGGCTCAGACCATTTCAGCAACACGGGAAATCTTTTTTGAAGGCTTCTGCTCCCAGTTTGAAAGCATCGCAATCACATGAGCTAAAGTGCCAATTGGATATAATCTCTGCTCACTTTATGCTGTTAAAAAGGATGATGGTGGGTTAATTTTGTAGCAGCAGACTTCACGCCAGACTAGAGGTTACCACTTTATGCCAAATCAATTATTGTTTATCCTCCCAGCAGGTATAAAAGCATAAAGTTGGAGTAAACACCACGACATGTTCAGGTTCACTCAGTAGATGCATGATGAAGGGGATCAGACACATCCTACTGGCTTCAAGTTGTGCCAGGGGAGGATTAGATTGGATGTGAGGAGAAATTTCTGTAGTGCAAGAGTGGTCAAGCACTGGCAGGGGCTGCCCAGGGAGGTGGTGGAGTCCCCATCCCTGGAGGGGTTGAGGAAGTGGTGGATGTGGCACTTGGGGACATGGTTTATGGCCATGGTGGGATTGGGTTGATGGTTGGACTTGATCTTAAGTCTCTCTTCCAACCTTAATATTTCTCTGTTTCTATGATTCTATGATTCTACTGCGATCTAGCAATGCACAGGTCTGGTACTAACGATGGTGGACTGGTGGTCCTGGGGGTGGCAGGACTGGTGTGCCTGGCCCCTCAGTGAGCACTGGAGCCAAATGGAAGCAAAGCATCGAGGTGCTGGAGCTTTAGGACTTTGAAATGAATGTGTATGGAAGCAGCACACAGACTTACAGCACAATAGGAATTGTTGAAAGGAGTTGTCGTTTCTGAGGACAAATACTCACTCACTGGGTTGCTTACACAGAATCCCAGAATGTTAGGGACTGGAAGGGACTTCAAAAGCTCATCCAGTCCAATCCCCCTGCCGGAGCAGGAACACCCAGATGAGGTTACACAGGAAGGCGTCCAGGCGGGTTTTGAATGTCTGCAGAGAAGGAGACTCCACAACCTCTCTGGGCAGCCTGGGCCAGTGCTCTGGCACCCTCACTGAGAAGAAGTTTCTTCTCCAATTGAAGTGGAACCTCCTGTGTTCCAGTTTGTGTCCGTTCCCCCTTGTCCTATCATTGTTTGTCACCGAGAAGAGCCTGGCTCCATCCTCGTGACACTCACCCTTGAAATATTGATAACCATGAATGAGGTCTCCCCTCAGTCTCCTCTTCTGCAAACTAAAGAGCCCCAGCTCCCTCAGCCGCTCCTCAGAAGGGAGATGCTCCACTCCCTCCATCATCTTTGTAGCCCTACGCTGGACTCTCTCCAGCAGTTCCTGTCCTTCTTGAACTGAGGGGCCCAGAACTGGACACAATATTCCAGATGCGATCTGCTCTTAGAAGCAGATCTGGGAGTTTCTCTGTGCTGTGTTGTCAGAGTGTTCAAACTTTGAGAAATATTTAAAAGCACTGACCCAGATTGTCCTTGGTCTTCAATCCTGTGTGATCATCAATAATTTGTCAACATTTATTTTTTTGCTAAATTACAAAGCAGGTTTTACAAACAACTACGAAGGCATTTGGGAAGTCTTATTCTGAGGCAGTCAGAGTCCAGCTGTACAATTCAGTTGTAATGAGAAAAGTCTGTTTCTGTGTATTCAGAAAACCTCCTCACAAGGCCCTGTAGGGGACGTACATCCATCTCAGAGCTATGATGGAGTAGGCTATGCTGATGCCCTTCCAATAAGCTTCATCTTTCTTCTCTTCCAGCATTTCCTCTTCTTTGTCACTTTGTCACAGGGGTAGATATGAAGACTGAAAAAATGGTCTAACCACCTCCTACTTTTGCAGAAAATTTCAAGGTCATCTCCGTTTTCTGATGAAATAAATGCCACCTCTAGCAAAGGCCATCAACATAGTGATAATACTGTTCGTGGTGCCATAAATATTTATGAAGGTTCAGTTATATCTTGGGATCTCACCCTACTGCTTGAGCAAGTGTTTAGCATTTGCCATTAGCACCACTACCTTATTGGTTCTTCCAGCACATGGTAATGTGAATTGAGTTGTTAGTGTGCTTTCAGTATCTTTTCACAGTTTAATTTTTAATCATTTCATTATGCCAGTGAATCCAAATTATTTTAAGATCGACTCTGGTTATTAATTTTCTTCTCAAAAATCACTCGACCGCAGTGATTCTGTAATGGATTCGTGAAATCAAAATTCACTGTCAGCATCAAATTTACATCAAATCTTGTAACTTTCAAAATTATTTCTTGTGGCTTTTCCCACTATCTAACTATTACGTGATAATTTATTGAAATAGATTTGGGTAAATCGACCCACTTTGCTAAAAGATGCTGTTTTACCGATAGCTAACATTTCATATTAGTTGGTACTTCGTAAGACGAATCGCTGGTTTTGAACTCTCAGATAACATTTTTCAGTTATCAGCTGCCCTAAGATTATATATGTTCTATTATAGAAATACACGTGGTATTCAGCATTTGAAATAACAAGCAGTACAAGTTGCACACCAGATTACTTTTGTGTTCGCTGAAAAGAATAGTTCAATATTTGCCTACTTATATACGTGAAGAAATATGTTACCGTTTCATTTTAGCAGGATGATGGATTAGAAAACTTTCCCATCTTGAAATGCTAAATAGTAACGTGATTAGCAGGCACTTTTCCCCCATTTCTTTTTTGTGCTGTGGATGATTTTGTGCATCATTTTGTTTAAATCTTGACAGATTGTTGTAATATTTCAAAATGCAATTCCATCCCTACGGCATCTACATTAAAATAAAAAAAAAATCCTCGTACTCGTATTCACTGTGCTTGGGGTGCCATTGATTTCTTACTGATTATAGACTGCAACGAAATTTGCAAAATCAGAACTATGCTGTTCTTGACATAATGGTGTATTATTGCTTATTTGAACTTGTTGAGAGAAATTAAGGAATGGCCACCAAGTATTTCGAACTCCCAACTCTTAGTCCTTCAAGCTGCTGTTCACAGCTCCAAGCTCTGCCCACATGGAAATATCTCCAGGTTTATTTCTTATCTTCTTTAATGTTAAATATAGGTCATTTTATGGCTCATCTTATAATTATCTTTCACCTCAGAAGCTCAAAATTTTACCAAATACCACCTTTCCCAACAAAAACTCCTGGATTCTCCTTACCAGAACACCAGCTGCCATATCTAACCTTAGGTGATTTGTGCTCAGTGTTTTCAAAAAGGAAAATTGATTCTGGCAGCCCGAAAGGAAATGGCCAAAGTGGTATCTGGCTCTTGGTTTTCAGCTGATTACACCTCAATGAAAAACCAAAATACCCAAATAAGCATTTTCAAGTCCTTTTTCTATCTTTTCAGACTGATATACGAGATTTGTTTAATAACAATTTGGCACAACAGGCCATCATCTGCGCAATCCATGCGAGCTGCTTCTCCAAAAAGTTTTAAAAAGACCACAAAATTAAATATTAAATATTCTGAATAAGCCATCCAGCACAGCAGAGAGAAGAGGAATACCTGAGCGGAGCAGAAGAAAACAAATGTCTCATTTTTGACAGCAGCCTGTAGACAGATTATCTCACAGAATTTTTCTGTACAAACCAACCAAGGCAAGTCTGCAAGGACACAGACCTCCTGCCATTGATTATATCATGGCACTTGATAAAAATGGCAAGAAAATGAATTCCTGAGCTGTACAGAAAATAAGGAATTGAGTGTATTCCTCTTAGCAAAGGGAGGTTTGTATTGTAAACCTTTTCTATCATCAGTCAGTTCCTATTCAGTGAAGGGCAGGAAGTAATTTCATTTCTAACAGCAGAGGAAGTTTTTGAAATATTTAATTGTGTGCTTACTGGATTAGAGATGCGTGATGAATTCTCAGATAAACCCCTACAACCGTTTTATCACAACATGAGGAGTAAGCAGATTGTTTGACATTAGCTTGATGGCACTTTGATCAAGAGCCTGTTGTTAATTTATTAAATCAATAGTTAAATTGTTGACCAGCTCTGAGTAGTCCAAGGTAAGAGCTTGCACACTAATCAAGCTGAAATACAAAGAAACCTGAAAAACCATATGCTAATATGGAAAACCGTTAAAGGATGATTCATCTCTGGAAAATGAGTCAGTAGAGGTAGCTCTGTGGGACCTCAGGGTTTTATGGTTGAGAGAATCCATAGGACATGAGTGAGTCCACAAGAAAAAAAGCTGCGTTTTACACAGAATCACAGAATCCCAGACCGTTAGGGATTGGAAGGGACCTCCAAAGCTCATCCAGTCCAATCCCCCTGCCGCAGCAGGAACACCCAGATGAGGTTGCACAGGAAGGCGTCCAGGCGGGTTTTGAATGTCTGCAGAGAAGGAGACTCCACAACCTCTCTGGGCAGCCTGGGCCAGGGCTCTGGCACCCTCACTGAGAAGAAGTTTCTTCTCCAATTTCAGTGGAACCTCCTGTGTTCCAGTTTGTGTCCGTTACCCCTTGTCCTATCATTGTTTGTCACCGAGAAGAGCCTGGCTCCATCCTCGTGACACTCACCCTTGAAATATTGATAACCATGAATGAGGTCTCCCCTCAGTCTCCTCTTCTGCAAACTAAAGAGCCCCAGCTCCCTCAGCCGCTCCTCAGAAGGGAGATGCTCCACTCCCTTGATCATCTTTGTAGCCCTACGCTGGACTCTCTCCAGCAGTTTTACTTGTGCTGTTCCTTCTAATCCAGTCTTTCAGAGTCAAAATGGTTCTTTGTATCTGCTCTATAATCCTCAGCAATGTAGTAGTGGTAGGACAAATTTTGCTCTCAGGGATATCTCTACAACTTTACCCAAGTCGATCAAGGTGCAACCAACAACTTAACCATAATGTTACACCCTACTGCCAACTTTTGGATAGTCGGAGTAAGGAGGAGTGATTCACATTCCTCTCCAATCTATCCTGGACGACTGCTCGTAGTGGTGAGTTAGGATTATTTCCTGCTCTACTGGCTCACGCTTGAGTTGTGGCTTTGCAACGCTGAGTAGTGACGAGAGTAAGCTCACTTCTCCTTTTGTGTGACCTGGTTTAGGTGATCCTGCTCTGACAGGGGGGTTGGACTGGATGATCTTTCGAGGTCCCTTCCAACTCCTAATATTCTGTGATTCACAGCCTCCAAAGCCAAGGAAAAGACTGTGATGGCAGATCACTTTGCAAATACATGGATTCACATGCAAGAAGAAGAGCAGGCATGTTTGCTATCCAAGTGTAACTAGTGTAAGAAGGAGGAGAATGATTTCAATAAAGGAATAAATATGATACTACTCAGAAGAAAATGATCTATGGCGTAAAAATGCGACAGTTTTACAAAGTCACATTTCAGTAGGTAGAATTTTATGTCAGGAAGAATGAGGGAAAAAAAATGGTCCAGAAAAAGAATTAAGTGCAGAAGTAACTTAATTCCAATCTATTAAAAATAACCCCACCACCCAAAAGTCTTCCTTTTGCTTTTGATTGCTCATCTTCTCTCCATTTGCTTGAATTTTTTCAAGAGTGAGTAAAACAACTCCACAGATTTGGAAGTAACTAAAAAAATGTGCTATTGTATTTTTCTGGGGTTTTCTTCTTGTTATTTTTTTGCTATTTTTTGCCCTGCTCTTTACACAGCACATGCCCATACACACATCCAGCCCCATAACTAAGGATCTTAATAGTTGTCTGTGGTTAAAGAGATTAAATAACGATAGGTTTCTCTGTCTTCGGCCAAAATGTGAATTTACTGAATGAAAGCGAACAACATTGGATTTATAATTTAACAAAAAAATCACAGCTTTAAGAATTCCTGATTCTAATCTGCGTGCAAAACCGTTGAAATGAAATGCTCATGTAGAACAAGGACAGTGCATGGCTTTTAATAAACGGCTGACAATAGACTGAGGTTGTGTCAAAATACCACTAAAACTCCTGATCGGATTAAAACACATTGCTTTGACAATCTGTGGGCATTTCTGTATTTCTTTTTCAGCAGTGCCTCTTTCTGTACCACGACTGACTAGAGATTTTTCTAGTTAGGTTGATAGATTTAATAGGGAGTTTCTAACTAGAGATTTACAACCATCTTACATTTCAGAGGCAGAGGGAATTTGATCACTCACATAATTTTATATATAACCTCGTCTCATTCTGTATTTCTCCTGTTTTCTCCGTGCTTGCCTTGAAGAGCGTTATTCAGTGTGCTGCTAAAATGGATCCAAGCTGACCCGTAGATCATGGAATTGCTGCTTGATGATCACAGGAGCCATTCTCTCTTTAAAAGAAAGCTCAAATTGCCACTCAGATCAGAGAACATTTTAGTACATTCATATTTTAGGTTCACTGATACCTCTTGCGTAGGGTATGGATTACACAGGAGAAAAAAAAGGCATTTTATTTTCTGATCTGTTAAAGTTTGCATGTTTAAAAGGTAAATTTGGCTACAAAATGTAACTTGGTTTGCTGTAACTCTTCAGTCCCATCAACTTGTGCTGCCTTGATTTTTAAAAACTCCATAAACTGCTTGCTATTGTCTGGGGAAAAGACCGACAGACTCACAGTTTCAGTTGGAACTGAATCTTATTGATTTGTATTTAGGCAGTTTAATTTATCTTGGCAAGGGTGAAAAAAATAAATATTAATAAAAACCTATAAAAACGGGTTCGTGCTTGCTCTTAAAGTCTGTGATAAAACTTCCATTTCTTTTGATGGAAAAGTAATCAAGCCACAACTTTTCCCATTTTTTCGCCTTACATTTATCACGATTTCCTTTCCATTCAATTCTAATGCTCATCATGTGTTACATTTCTTGCCTTTAAATGTCTATATCAAATTCCACAATAATAATACTCAGATGAACTCCTTAATTAACATTTTTTCCTAGTCCTCCTTTGGTTTTTAGTGGAAACTCAGTTTCTCCCCTCAATTTTCAGATCCTTTTTCTTGAAGTACTGAAAAAAAAATACATTTTCTATTACGATATGTGGCCATTTTTAAACCGTAGCGAATATTCCTGTCTAGATGTTGTCATAGATAGGATTCTGCAGTTGAATTGCAGGCCTGTGTTCTGTTAAAGAGCTCAGCTGCACCATTTGAAATACATCTCAAGAGAAGAAACGCAGGATGGTGTCTCTAAATGATAAAAAGCCGAAACTTCTAACATTTTAATTTACCGTTAAGTCTCCCAACTTTTACGTTTCTGCAAATTGGAGTAAAATATTAAAGAAATGTTGTGCAGAGGGACTTGTTAGTGGAGAGCGAGCCCTAGAGTGCTACCTTTCTGATGGAGATAGCACTCAGCAGGGAGTCTGTTTTCAATTCCTTAGGCTGAAGAAATAAATGCCATGGGAAGGATAAAATAAATTCTTGCTAAACAAATGTGTAGCGAGTGTAGGAGTTAAAGGCCAGCATAATAAGCACACGAACTAAGTGAGGATCACGAAGGGAAGATTTGAAGAAGTGTGGGAGGTAAAGAGAATAAGAAATGAGTATCGCATTAAAACACGCAAGCCAAGCCACAAATTAGGCACGGGCTTGCAGCAAAAATGGAAAACACTTCTGGAAAAGCACAAGGAAAGGGCTCAAGTGTAAGATTTACAAACATTGAGAAGAAAATCATAACAACGGCTAGAACTGATCAAGGAACCAAAAGTTCATGTCAAGAGAGGGTCGTTACAGGTGAGTTATGCAAACCAAAAAGAGTGTTTATCAAGCAAAACCTCCTACATAAGAACTAGAGGTAAATCACAGAATCACAGAATCCCAGACCGTTAGGGATTGGAAGGGACCTCCAAAGCTCATCCAGTCCAATCCCCTGCCGGAGCAGGAACACCCAGATGAGGTTACACAGGAAGGCGTCCAGGCGGGTTTTGAATGTCTGCAGAGAAGGAGACTCCACAACCTCTCTGGGCAGCCTGGGCCAGGGCTCTGTCACCCTCACTGAGAAGAAGTTTCTTCTCCAATTTCAGTGGAACCTCCTGTGTTCCAGCTTGTACCCATTACCCCTTGTCCTATCATTGTTTGTCACCGAGAAGAGCCTGGCTGTATGCCCACGGATACATGGTGTTTAAAGTTTATAGATGCAATATAATTTTTAACAGCAGGACAAAAATTTGCCGCAGTGGCTATGTTTTGAAGTTTATCTATAGATTTCTTTCATTTCTACGTGATGACCACGTATATGTGCAGAGACGTTTAGGAGCTCACAGTCACCTGTGTGTTATAAGTGTCTGTTTCTAATGAGTGTTCTGCACCAAACTATTAACTTGGTATTATCAGTAATTTTCTATAACATTCCTGTTGTCTCTGACAACCCTGATCTGTAAATTCTCTGATTTTTACTATTTCATAGACATTTCTGTGAGGCTGTTCTTGCCTACCCTGCACTGGAAAGGAGTAGGTTTAATTTTAAAGGTTTAAGTGACTTTGAGGTATCCCTGAGTAGACTGGGAGGTATTTAATGAAATTATTTAACTTCTTCTACACCTCCTCCTCAAAACTGCCGACACTGAATTCCCAGTGTGCCAACTGAATTTTGTGTGTTGTTTTGTGAAATTTCACAGAGCTATAAGTGCTTCATACATCTCCAGACAAATTATTGCCTTAAGGGACAGAGAACAGACAATAAATACCTGTATTTGCCTTAAAATATTAGGAAAAGCTAAGGAAGCTTTTGCAATATATGATTTTACTCACCTTCTTCCTTAGCCCATTAAAAAATATCATTAGAGGCAGTGGCATGAGCTTTCCCTTTCACATGCATTGAGACTAATTGTAAAAGCTGCTAAACCCCACTAACAGGCAGCAGATTTAAGGATTTATTTCTTTTTCTTCCCATAGTTTCCTTTTTTTATTTTGAAAATGAATATATGTCATCCTGTGACAAACTCTTGAAAGTTTCAAGTTTGCTGAAGCCAATGATTTATTAGTGGCTTGCAGTGGAATAAACTCAACGTAAGTATATGAGATGCAACATGAATGATAACAAGCATGAATAAGTAAGTTTCCAGAACAGACAGGAGTGTCACACAAGAAGAATATTAAAACCTGAAAAAGTGTGGAGATTCAAAGCAAAATCAGAGCCTAGAGCCGTGACAAAACTGAACGAGAAGCACTTAGGATTTGGTGGTGGAAGAAGAGATGCATGAGATTAGCAGCAAAATAGCAACATATGTAAAGGATGAAGATAAAAATGTCGAGATAAAATAAAAAACCCATGCTCTACCTTGCAGAGTAAGAACTGAGATAAAGTCTCGTTTTCCCTTAGAAACTGTCTCTAGGAAAATAGATTCTAAAACCAAGCCTGTAGAATAATGAAGACAGGATTTAAATTTCCAGGGTCACTCATTTAAACATAATTTAAGTGTATTCTTAAATGGAATTTAAATCAATGTTTGTGTGGAAAATTAAGTAGCCTTTCCCTTCATCTCTGTTGTATACTGAATTTAGGAACAGTAGCTGAGAAACATAAACCCAAAGACTTACTTTCAGTTTAACACATGTATTTTGTGAAATGGAAGCAAACACATCTGTCTCTGTAGTGATTATCCAGACAAATTGGAAGTGAATGTCTCTTTTATTCAACGTGGAGATAGTATAGAAGCCGTACAGTTCCCTAACCTTTCCAAAGTTGGTGCAATATCACTTATTCTTCAACAGAGTGGCTGCTGAAATAGCTTCAGGACACTGCCTAGCACTTAGATCCAATTTCACAAGAAGCTTTAACAGCTCTACCTTAAATTGAGGAGTTTTTATGTCCATCGCGAGCTTTAGCAAACGCGCTGACTGAGCAAATAAAAGGTGGCTACTTCTTTTGCCCATCTGCATCACAAAGTCACCATGGATTCAGAGAAGCAAGCTGTGGGCTTCGGACCTGTCCTGGTTTTGCTGGGACTGAATTGTAGAATTCCCTTTTAACGATGTAACGGAGGTGGATTTCTGAGAAAAGTGCTGTGTCCACTTTAGTGAGCACAAGTTGATATTAGAGATTTGGCCGGGAAGTTGTTGTTTTATAAGATAGCTGATGAGATTTTTGTTCTCATTTTTGCCAGCAGATATTTATGGATTTTCGAGGTTTCGCCTGCACCTGTGGTTATAGTTTCTTTTCAGGTTTTATTTTCTCCTCTTTCTACACAAGAGAAAAGGGGGTGGGAGTGAAATCCCAGGACTGTGGCACAGGTGACCCATAACAGATGATCCGGGTATGATCCAAGCTGACCACTAAAGATGTCCCATAAACTTCACACGCATTATGAATTGGGGCCCTTGCAGGGGTTGACCCCTTCAACCCCTTCAATCCCTTTGCCCCTTCCTTCCTCCTTCGTGATCATGGCCCATCTGAGTTTCTGTGGCTTACTTCTCCCCCGTTGTGTTTTAGTTGGTGTACGGCCAGTGACTGCTGTTCATGAGCTGATTATAACTTTGATTGCTTCATTATCGTTCCTATTCTTGTTACAATTAATTGGCATTATTATCAGTTCAGTTTGGCTTATTTTAATTATTAAATAGTCTTCATCTCAGCTGATGAGTTCTTTCGCTTGTATTTTCCCAATTCTCTTCTCCCTCCCACTGGTGGGGGCCAGAGGGGAGTTGAGGGAGCGAACCATGACCTGATCTCAGGCATAGAGACCTCCAAGCTATGTTAGGTCAACAATTGCATTCTGCTAAATCACAATGACTGCTCATTAATCTACTATTTTTAGCCTTTAGGGCTTTTTTCAAGAGGGTTCCTGCTTCTCAAGGGAACAAAATTCATGCATACCTTTGAATACTCAGGTATGCTCCAGAAGTGTGTGCTGCCATTCAGTGAGACCAGGATGGGCTGGAGAGTTGGGCAGCGAAAAACTTAATGAAATTCAACAAGGGCAAGTGTAGGGTCTTGCATCTGAGGAAGAACAATCCCATGGACCAGTACAGGTTGGGAACAGAGCTGCTGGGGAGTAGCACAGCAGAAAGGGACCTAGGGGTGTTGGTGGCAGCAATGCCCATGGGGCAGCAATGTGCCCTTGCCCCGAGAAGGCCAAGGCCATCCTGGGGTGGATGAGAAGGGGTGGTTGGAGGGCAGAGAGGTTCTCCTGCCCCTCTGCTCTGCCCTGCTCACACCACAGCTGCAATCTTGTGTCCAGTGCTGGGCCCTCAGCTCCAGAAGGACAGGAACTGCTTGAAAGAGTCCAGCAGGGCCACCAAGATGAGATGCTGGAGGGAGTGGAGCATCTCCCTTCTGAGGAGTGGCTGAGGGAGCTGGGGCTCTTGAGCTTGGAGCAGAGGAGACTGAGGGGTGCCCTCATTCCTGGGGATCCATTGGGAAAGGGCAGTGTCAGGAGGAAGGAGCCAGGCTCTGCTCTGGGATGGCCAATGCCAGGACAAGGGGCAATGGTCCCAAGCTGGAGCACAGGAGGTTCAAGCTGAAGCTGAGGCCAAAGTTTGTGAGTGTGAGGGTTCTGGAGCATGGCCCAGGCTGCCCAGAGAGGTTGTGGAGTCTCCTTGTGTGGAGACACCCAAAGCCCTGGCCGTGTTCCTGTGTGACTGCTCTGGTGATCCTGCTGTGGCAGGGGTTGCACTGGGGGAGCTTTCCAGGGCCCTTCCAACTCCTGACATCCTGGGATTCTGTGATTCAACAGTTTCCATGTACCTGAATGATTTTCTGGGCAACAATATAGCGCTTTTTCCCAAAATCAATCCTCAAAGAAAGAACAGAAAAGACTGGAATGTGTTCTTAATGCTACTTGTAAAAACTTCCTTTAAAAATAACGTGAAAATCTACATCTGTTAAGAACTGGTGTCAAGAGTCTTGTCAAGATCACATCTATTTATTTCTATAAAGAACCCATCAAATCAGTCTTTGAATTTCAATGTTTACCTGTATATCATCTCCATCAAATCGATTTTACATACTTGATAAATCAATATATAAACTTGATTACATTTCAAAATGAAAATACATACACTGAAACTAGAAAGAGAGGGGAAATAGAAGTTTGAAAACACTGAAGAAGTATGTCCATGAATACACAGAGCAAAATTAAAGTAGGCAAAGAAATTCTGGGATACCTATGATCTTTTGAAAGAAGTGCGTAGTAGAGGTATTTTGTACATCTGATTTGGCACTTGACTGTATTTCAGTGATATCTGTAAGGAGTTAGAGGGCTGTGCCACCTCTGCGATGTAGACCTGAGGGTGCAGTGAAGCTGGGTGGCTCTCGTTCCCCCTATAGAAATCTGCCCTTTCATCTCCCTTTGATAAAGCTGGCCGGATCTGCTGACTATTGTGTGAGGCCACTGCTCACCACCTGCCCATCCTTTCACAGCCCTTTGATATTCATGTTTCTCAAGAAAGAAGTAAAAAAGAGCAATCTCATGCGATGCAAGAGCTGCAGTTTGTTGGACCTTTAATGGCCATTCTCAGCACTTAGTGTGAATTTGAATAGGGGAAGGCCGAATTTCTCCCTGGTTTAGGGGAAAAAAGGGCCTCCCATAGTGCAAGGTATGAATGCTTCATGATTGCAATGTAGGGAGATGCCTGTGCAATGCGTTAATATAGACACCTCAAATATACGCGATAATCAATCATACCATTCTTTTTTAAGTCACATTTCGGTTTTTTTGCCAGTGCAGTTTTCCTTGAATTGAAAGCTTTCTGCAGAGGAATTTGCAGAGTGGTGTAAAAGGATGGTACCCTGAAGAGGAAGTAAATGACTTCTTTTAATTTAAAAGAAAACAAAATGTCAACTACTTCTTCATTGACTCACGTATCCCTCCAAGTGAAGGCAGTAGGAATTGTATCTCTGCAATGGAAATTGTGCAAAAATGGCAGAGTTTCAGAAACAGAAATATATATATTTATCAAATGCATTTAATTATTTGTTTTCAAAGAATCCAAGACAAAAAAATTTTACTGTTTACAAGGAAAGAAACAGGAAAACTTCTTTGCATCTACTCTGCACGCATTTTTATTTTTAAATTAGAACCGTTGTTGATTGTCTTTATGAATTTATTTCTATTGTAAGCGAAAGGCATTGCTCTGACACTGTTGGTACTGTGTTTTAAAAGCCCCGTTCTGGAAACAGCCTTAACCACAGGTTTAGGAATATTTGCTTCACCCCAGCCAATTCAGTCACACTGGGCACAGAGCATGAGGCAGTCAGCTGAGGGATGATAATAAATCTTCCCCTCCACAGGAGCCCCAAATATGCAGCCCGGTGCCAAAAAGGTGACACCTTCCAAAGGAGGACAGCTCAACCTCGCCTCCTGCCCATTTAGCGCACGCATAACTGTGAGATCGCAGTGTTTTCAAGCTCAGTTTTCACTCTCATGCAAAGAATATATTTCCCTGTTTGTGGTTTTTGCCTGTTTTTCTCTCAGTTTAAGTAAACATTTATTTTTCCGATGGATTTTGCTTCTGTTGCTAAACAACGCGGCTGTAAAAGACCCAGAACAACACACCCCCATGCTGTTCCACGGGCAGATGGCGTGCGAGCCTGACCTTGTTTGTGGCTGGACCACATCCTGTGACAAGGGTTTTTTTGCGATGACCGAAGCAGCTCCAGGCTTTCTGTGTATCACGATCCTCCCCTCATCTTCAGGTAACACAACTGTGAGGCCGGAGTGGCATTTCTAGTTGTTGACGTAGCATCGTGGTGCCTAATTCTGTGAAATATTAAAACACGTATTTCAATCAATTCATTGAGAGATATTTTTTTCCTCCTTTCCTTTCCTTTCCTTTCCTTT